>NW_020273010.1:352036-563952 GCF_003268045.1 Sipha flava
ACACACACACACACACACACACACACACACACACACACACACACACAAGCCGATATTTATATTTAATAGGTGAACACGAGGAGTGGTGATAAGTTTAAACAACAATAATACTACGAGTTGGTCTACAAGTGCGGAAGACATATGCGTTTCATACGCGCATGCACGTGCAGCCGTCACCAACGCGAGGACGACCGCGGCATACCGTGGAACTGTCTCACGGATACATTATTGCGTACAGCGTATTCCGACCGTCGGGTTTTCCTTTTCCCACAATGTGCCCTCCCCCTCCCCCCGTTTACCTACGCACCACGACATGTGCGCCGCGCGTCGCAATAACGCACGCATTGTTTCGCCTGCTCACCCCACGTTGCGACGTTTGCAATGTTCCCGTTCTGTCTTACGCGCGCGTGGGACTCGGCCGGTTTCCGAAGGGCAGTGCGGTTTCGGGCGCGCGGTTCAGTGTCCCCCCACGGTTTCTGTTGTAAACAATATAAATATGTGTTATTTGTTATTACCCGTACGAGTTATACGTGCGCGTGTACACGAGTACGGACGAAGTATACCTAAACACCGTGTATTGAATAAAAAAATAATAATAATAATAATAATAATGAAATAATGTCCGTAGTCCCGGGGAGTAGCGAATACGGGGGAGAAGGAGGAGGGAGGATTTGCGTGAGAGATGTGACGACCGGTTCAACGATATATTTCCAATACGATTTTTAAATCGGGTCGATCACACGCTTACGTCGCCGTGTTTTTGTGCACACTAAGGGCCAGTTGTGCGGTTGCTGGTTAAACAATGATTAAGATTTAATCTATGATTAAGACTGTTGGATTGTTAGAGCTGATAGAGCCGTGCCGTTAAAATTTGGGGCCCAGGGCAAAATTAAAAATATTCGCCACCTATTTTATTTATCATTAATCATAAATCATAATACATTTCATTTCTATTTAATTTAATTTTTTTTTTACAACGTAATTTTAACATTGATTTGAAAAAAAACTAAAGTTGATTGTAATAGTAATTATTAAACCATATTATTGGTATATCAATAGGCAATAATTTCTATTTGGTTTTTATTTACTTTCGTTTATCGCATCCCGCGTGTTCAACATGCAGTCGATTTTGAGATAAAAAATACGATAATTTATTATAAAGCCAAATAATACAAGAATAAAATGTTGCGGTTGACTAATTGCTATTACTCCAACATAGTTGGAAATATTTTGTTCAGAAAAAAATTGTAATGGTCCAAAATAATTGTATAATGATAATCTTTTTTATATATTTTATTTATGTAAAGATTAAAATATTAAAAAAAATTTTTTTTAGCGCCCCTTTAAACCATGCGCCGGGGCGTGTGCTCACTAGGCCCCCACACGGTACGTTAATCACTAATTAAAGTCCCGTCAAGTTAATCAACCAATTGTGGTGGGTTAAATTTTGATTAGTTAATTTTCAATGTTATCCTATTATCATAAATCATTGTTATCAGCTAATATCATTCATCACGATTAAAGATATACTTTAATATATCTTTAATCGTGGGTTTCATATATTCTGTGGTTCAGACTTCTGATATCTGATATCGTCGTTCACGGGAATAAATCTCCTACGTGAAAAATTACCAAATTGAGTTTTTTAAATTTAGCAAAAAATTAATTTTAATATGAATAAAACTTTTATGTGCTATCATTCTTCCATGCTTAATGATATGATGTTTATATGATAATGTTTAATAATAATGAAATATAAATTAAATAATCTCCCTTGTGTAGGGCTAATAATAAACGTTTTTGGAATACCTCCAATGTGAATACTTAAGTTCCTAAGTTTACGATATTATTAGAAAAATGTACAAATACTTCCTATGTGAATAAAAATATGATTGGCAATCACATTGGAGACATTGTCGTTTGTGTATAGGTTAGCGTCATGTGGGGATAGATAGATAAATAACTTTTTTGTCTTTACTGAAAAGTAGCGTTTTTTCACGTAGGAGATTTTTCCCGCGGACGACGATATATTGCTTTGTTCAATTTTGATTTCGATTTTTAATTTTTGTAATTTACAGTCCATCATTATTTATTGGTGAATGTTAATTTACATTTGGATTTCATTGCGTATTATGTTAAAATATTTCTGAGCTCATAATAATTACCGAATAAAAATCAATTATGTGTAGTAAAAACAAAATAATAATTATTTTACAAGTAAAAACAATATTAAGTGTCAAGAAAACAAAATTAAATATTTGAATTAGAAATATGAGTAACTGAATATTAATACCTAGTAATAAAACTGATAAAACAATTATCCAATATAATAAATAATACCAACTTAATAAAAAATAATGAAAATATTGTATAAAAACAATCATATTATGTCTTGATTGTTGATTAACTAATTATGATCAAATAACCAACTGTAAAACATCCAAAATTTAATCATAATTTAATCAAGGATTGATATTTGATCGTCAATTAGCTAATCGACGTTTAACCACCCAACTGTTCAACTGGCCTTCAGTCTTGTGGAGTATAGGTATACCTAATCTGCGATTACATTTTACTGATACGCTGCGAAGAGCGTTGTGCCGAGGACTGTGAGAAATCGTACACGCGATCGAAAGAAAAAAATGGTCATTTTAAACGCAGTTCCCCTGATTAATCGAATTAATAAAATAATTATAATTGCAGTATGCAGGTACGCATTCGTTGGTCTTCATTTATTTGTTCAAAATTAAAGGGGAAATTAACTATGATCAAATCGCGATTTTGATTGATTTAATTTTGCTCTCCTTTGACCGAACAATGGTCACGTGGTTCTATTACTGTTCTAATCAACGTATGTTCACTGTAAGTGTACTGGAGAGAAAGAGACGAGGAGTAGAAATCGTAAAGTTATGAATAATTGTTCTCAAATTCAACTCTAGATTTTAAGAGTAACACGAAAATTACGCCAATTGTGAGAAGAGTTCGGAAGAAAACAATTCAGTAAGAATTTGAGACGCATATACATTATTAATAGATACATTCGATTTGAATGGTAAATGCTCGAATTGAGCATTTTCTGTGAATTACCGCTGGAAATAAAGAATTTTAATCACGTGGAAATAATGATGGAATGCCAGTGGCTTTATATTATTATAATATTATTGGAAAATCTTCCCTTTGCATCTGCTGTTTCTCGCAGTCGTTTTCGTACACAAATACACGTTCAAGGCCATAGCCAGCAAGATTTTTTTTCAGGGGGGGGGCAGAGTTAGAGTTAAAATATTTTATTTAACTAGAAAATTTTAAAATTTCAAGTGCAATATTATTTTAAGTAAAAATTTGGTTTAATATGCTTGAACCCTAAACCCTCCCTCCTAGTCTTGTAAACATTATATCACCACTGCGCTTTATCATTGCAATATGCAATTAAAAAATTATGAAAGAAAAATAAACATATTAATATACTATATATGACTCATATTTATTCATTTGAATATCACTACGAATTAAATGATATTTTAAAAACTTTTAATACTACACTTATTGCCATACTATAGAAATTAATAAAAAGTGTTATTTTATGAATATCATAATAGAATTTAAACAATACAATGTAAAGCTTAAAAACTTCTTATACTGCTGTCAAATAAAAGTAATTAAAAAAATATCCCTCCCCTTCAGACATTAATAAAAATGCGCAAATTAATTCTGTAGGTATTTTAAATCAATAACATCCGAAAACAAAATGTTTATAGCTTAGCTTAAAAATACACAATTGACCCTGAGGTCATCAATAATTATTATCACTGAACCGCCATCGTTTGGGGACATTACTCATAGTTTGGAGTAGCAGAAAAGGGAACAATGTTCTGCAATCGGACGACTAAAATACAAATAAAAACTGTAACTTAACGAATTTAATACGTGGAGACTATAATTGTTATTTATTGCCTAATATGTTGTGCTAACACACGTGTCCACTTACGTCGCAGACATGAATTTGCTTAAAATGTATAGTAATGATATGGCTGATCAATGACTGGGTTTCACCTCTAAGTGTCTTTTTGCCTAGAGCACGTTACCCTATAATTGTATCTATGTTATATTTATATTAGGGTGGTCCATATTTTTAAACTTTCAAATGTTTGATTTCATAACCTTCCATTTTGTTCATTACAATAAGAAAATAGTTTCAGTTTCATTTGGTCATTGTTGGGTACAGTTCGATAATTGACGAGAATAGTCTCAACTTTTCTTGAATATTGGAGATGGACAGGTACGGTGCGTCCAGTGGTGTTTTGGCAAAAAAACTAGAGGGTATACGCGTATTTAAGGATTTATGACAATGACTATTGTGTATTCAATAGGATCAAGACTTATCAGATTTTATCACTCAAAAAGACGTTCGCTTCGCTCGCGAGTATTCTAGTCTTTTCTGGATCTCATGTTGACAAATATAAACTTTAATATAAAAAAAAAAAAAAATGTGTATTAATTTTATCCCATATTATTTCTTGATTTATCTAAGTATTTAAAGCTTCTATGGAAAATTCAATATTTGCCCGATTTTAAAGGCAAAAATATAATAAAATATTATTATATTTATTTTTTTTATTTACAATTATTGTATATGTAATAGTCAAATAGGTAACTAAAAAACATATAAAATATAAACAATTAACTTTAACAGAACCTATACATAATAAAAATAAATAAATGACAACGGTTAAAATTGATTATAGTTTATCAGCAATGTATCAACATTGATCACGGATAACAATAAATTGAAGATTAGAAATGTTTATATGGAACGTCAGCGCATTCAGTTATCAGGAATCCATTACTACTACAATTCTGGCTCCATTTGAGACATTTTAGGCGTTTCCAATATTTATCATTGCGTGGGTTATATATGTTTATTTAATCAATGGCCACACTATCTAGTATATTCTTGTATAAAAACATCAACGGCCGCTTGTAGATATTATAATTTGATACCTAATAAATATAGTTAGACGATAATCGATAGCTATAAATAATAATCAATTATCAATGTTATTATTAATCTATCAATAACAAATTTTCTAAAAATAAACGTATGCCCTATGGATTTTTTTTCTATTTATGAAGTAGGTATACTAGCGTATACATGCATATTGGTGTTACTTTTATAAAGTATACGCTAAATCACCATGATGGTTCACGGGTATACGTCGTATACCCGTGTATACCCTCCAAAACACCACTGGGTGCGTCTTATTTATCACAGGTATTGTCTCGAATATTTTAAAACTGACCTATCGTTCTACCTGCTTTCCAACCAGGTGGCGAACGGCTATAAATTCATGCCGTCATCGCCAGGTAGACACAGTTTATTTTAATCCGTTGTGCGATTACATTATTACTGTCATGTTAATTTTTTATATACGTTGGTTTTTGCCGTGTAAGCAAGGCCGTAACTGGGGGGGGGGTCCAGGGGTCCGGACCACCCCGAAATTTTCAAAAATAGAAACATTTTAGCGGTGAATATAGTTTATTAACTATAAATTGTATTAAATAATAATGTTAGACTTCCCCCCGACATTTTTTTCCAGTTACGGCCTTGCGCGTAAGCATAGGTGCAAATTGGGGGGCTTGGGGAAGCTAAGCCCCCTAAACTTAGCTGTAGTCACCCAAAAATCTACAAATTTAAAATGTTATAATATTATAAATGTGTACAGTTTTTTTTTTTTTTTATATTTAAACAATATTATATATTATGAGATGGCCAGGTTAATTATAAAATAAAAATTATCACTGGTATTGTAGAATTAAATATATAATATTAGTTTGATGAGCGATTTTCCAATTTGGCAATAATAAACATTGAAAGAGAAGTATCAAATCAGCTTAAAGCTGAGGAATACTAATTGAGTATGCTAAGACCAATAAAAGTTTACAATTATAATTTGTTGTTTATTTTGATTGATATATAGGTATGATAAAATAAATTAATAAATGTATTACTATATTGTTAAAATTATGTTATTATAATTCACATTCCTCTTATTTGAAATTTGTGGTAGGGCGACCGTAATAATGAAGATAAAAAAATTTAATCAGATTATGAAGTAATATTATAAGGTAAGATATGAATGATGATTGGTGAGGGGGAAAAGCCTCCCACGGGTCTTAATTATTCAGCCCATCCAAGTCAAAAGTTAAAATTGCACCTATGCGCGTAAGTAACATTTGTTAGTACATAATTTTTATATACGTTGATTGTTGCCGCGTTTTGATTATAATAAATGTTTTATAATTTAATACAGTCCACTTTTTTGTTTTTGATATTTTATATCCGGCACCAGTTAAAGCGTGGTCACCCCAACCATTTTTGGATTCGGGACTTCGCTCAAACAGTAATGATTATTCAATTTCTTTATGTGCCACAAAGGGGTTGAAAAATCCATAACAAGGTTGATATGTTAATTTCTGATTTTAATTTAAAAAATATTGCAATTTTCAAAAAAAATATGATACGTAAATTATAAATAGTACATATGTACATATATTTTTAATAAAAATTAGATTTATAAAATTTCTTATAAATCTATTATTTCTAGAAATGTAAGCTCAGTAAATTTTTACCGCATAAATTTACCAATTAGTTTTTTACAGTTGAATAATATTTTACCGAAAATAATTATTATGTGACACTTTAAATTAAATGTCTTAATGAGGTGAATATTCATAACATCAATAGAATGTTATAATTGATATAAAACTTAAAATGTCAAAGTTTTTTGACGTTTCTATTTTTAATTTGCCCACAACTACTGATAGTGTATTACATAACATGTCATAACATAAATTATTATCACTATTAACAGCACGGTTGTAGATATAATATATATAATATTTGTTTACAACCGTGCTATTAATAAATTTGATTTTATTGATATCGCGGCCTATGGACTATGACCATGCATATGACAGTATCACAGCTGTAAATACTGGCCACTATCATACTATATTCAACCGTTAATAGTATCTATGAATTTAAATTATATACAAAATATATAAAATCATATTAAATTTATAATATCATAAATACCCTACTACACAGGAAATAATAAAAATAAGCGTTAAAATAATTATAAGTTCATGAAAAAGAGGAAGCGAAGAGCTTCTAGAGGTGTCCTTACGGTGACATACTAAAATTATTAATATTAACCAAATTTACAGAATTTACGGTAAATAGACGTACATTTTTCTCAATAAATTACCAAAGAAAAAAAAATTACATATATTTGACATCTTCAAATCTTTCAAAGAAAAATTATAAAATACTAAATACTTAATTTTTTTTACAAAATTAGTGTTTAAAAAAATGTATATATTTTGAAATAATGGTTGATGATACAACTAAATATCATGAGTAAAAAGGATAAAAGAATTAACTATCTAAAATAAAGTGTATTATTAAAAATTATATTGACAGTTATATCGTAATAGTATAGTTTACAGTATATTAAACTAAAAAGCACGAAAAAAGTAGTAATAATTAAAGTACAAAAATAATTAACATTTGTTTTTTTTATAATAATTATACGTGGCGTAATTTTTTAGTTACAAAATTAATTCATTAATACTGATTATTTATTGCACACTCAATTTGATTTTAAAAATATTAAAATTACGTAAAAATATTGAATAATTTGAGTATTAAAATTATTTCCATTCAATTTCGTCTTAAATGATAATTGATTTTCGAGCATCAAGGAATCTTTTTCTATGACTTCGATGATTTGTAAAGAAATGATTTTGGATTTTCATTTTTCGTAAAAATGTAATTATAACTTTGATTAAAACCATTCATCTCTCAGAAAAATCATTGATTATTTCCATAATTCTAACCATTACGGAAAGAAAAAAATTGTAATTTAACTGTAATTACAGTATTTATAATTACATATGGGATAGCTATAAGGTTGGTAAAAAATACAAAATTGAAATATTTAAATTTTTATAGTTATTTTAACAACAACATTGTGCACACCAGTATCTTATAACCTGACATATTCTCCCATTCTTCAGGATTACACTTAAGGAATTTAGTTGGTACTTTTGTTATGTTAAAAAAAAATAATTGATTCATGGTTCACAAAATCAGCAACAGTATTCTGGGTAAAAGTTGAGTCTATAATATCAATTTTAATTCGATTTTCATAATCGTCTATGCTTTTGCAGTACAAGATCGTGACTATTTTTTTTTTAATTTGACGCAGTACATTTTGATAAAAAAATGAAAAAGTTACGTAATACGATGATGCAAAAAAGCTGTAGTTCTTGCTTTCGATACAGTTTAATTCGGATACAATGAAGTTTAATTTAGAAAATTTAATTTGTTTATTGAAGCTGACACAGCGCAAGGAGTTATAAAATAATAAAATTCGTAAATTTGAGCATTATATAATAAAAATATCTTCATATAATTCTTTTGTAATTAGATGTTATTAATTAGTTTTTAAATATACCAATTTTAATAGTGTAAAACGCTCGTGTCATCTATCGCATTGTTCTAGTCTAAATTAACGTTATACCTCTTGTAAGAACACCACCGAAATAGATAATTATGAGTTCTAATAATTCCATGTAATAATCACGCGAACGAAATAAAATTACCTGTTCTTTGCAAAATATTTTGACTTCACTTTGATTAGTTATTATTTCTTCTACTTAAACTTATTTTTGTTAATAGTTTTCCATTGTGGTTTAAATATTAGAAATATTATAATGTTTGGCCAGATTAATGGATTGTTCTAACACGTATTAAAAACAGCTCCTATAATTATTACTAATGTATGATGGCTACACGCGAGGTATAATAATTTTTTACCAACTTTTTTCTTCGATTAATTTACATGATGTATTTATATGTCCTGTATTGCCGGCTATTGTGTCAAATTATAATGATTGAACGCGTTTTGTTATACTCGTATTACAATAAAATAATTACTCTATAGTATTTGACATTGCTTCCCCAGTTCTAGATTCAAGCTTTGGAACATTAAGAAGCTTACATACTTTGTCTTTAGATACTAGAATAGAAAGACAATCAACATTATCTTTCCTGGTAACATCGGATTATATTTTGCCATACCAGTGCACAGTAAGAGGATAATTCGGATTAAAAGACGCTTTTATGTTATCGACAACTTTTGTCTTAAAATAACTTTATTTTTTCGAATAGTTGAGCGTTTTGTGGCATATTGTTTGCATTACAGCCAGCATTTAACTGTAGTCACGAGGATACGAACTGATATTCAATCACTTGTGTATGATTTAATGTTGTTACAATATCAAAACTATATTTAAACATTTACTTTGAAAAAATTACATTTTTTATTATTTTTATCTTGTCTAATCATCAATCATTATTCTAGGAAACATAAATAACTAGGGTTCGGGACTTGTTGCATTTGCATATTGCTTAATAATGACCGCAGAATAGTCTAAGTAAGATTTAAATTTGTTTTAAGTCATACCTAACAGATTGAAAGGGAATTTACCATTTGTGCTTAAAATTACCTTTTCATATATCAATTGCGCTTTAAATATTTAAGGGTCGATATACCAATTGCGCTCTATACATTTGATATTACTTAAGGAAAACTTATTAGTTAGTTTCTAACCGATTTTTTTGCGAGTATTTATGCATAATACATTGTGAGATGTACTATACAGTTTTACAGAGAAATAGGTGGTTATATCATAAAGTAATAAGATTTTGAGATTAAGAATAATAATAATATTTCAAATAATAATTTGAACATGACATTACAATTTTAAATAATATAATTTGGTTAGTTTACAGAAAAATATATTTGTTCATTTGGTCACAAGTTTGATCGTCAATTATTCAAAATTAAATCGTAATTATAATAATAATAAAAATATATATAAACACATGAATAATTTTTATGGGTATAACTTTAATAGGTACATAATAATATTAAAATTCATATTTAAATATTTTTACAATAATAATAGCACACAATTTTTAAAAATTCTTTCTGCTAATTTCGCCAGATTTGTACTTCTTGATATAAGAATTGATTATTAATTTTTTTGATAAATATGTTCTATTTGAAATATATTTATCTTGTTTTGTACCATGAGCGTGTTTAGATTTTGATGACCGAAGGGGTACTATACACTTTTAAATTATGACACTAGACTTGACTTTCACTTGAAAGATGCACAGACTGAGTTGTTACTGGAGTTAACATTGTTTAGACTATCCGCTTCGACCAATAATTTTTTTTATCAACAACTTTAACTCTGGTAGTTTCTTAAGA
Organism: Sipha flava; assembly: GCF_003268045.1. Taxonomy (NCBI): domain Eukaryota; kingdom Metazoa; phylum Arthropoda; class Insecta; order Hemiptera; family Aphididae; genus Sipha; species Sipha flava. Next base: position 362,377 of record NW_020273010.1, read on the forward strand.
CCTTGATCACAACCATCATAAAAATACTCAAATAACAATAACATCTAATGACAATAATTATTATAATTTATTAATATAAATAATAATAAAAAAAAAAAAAACAGTTCAATAACAGTAGAACGTTGGCGGGCATGTAACTGTCGGAATCGGGTACCGGGTATGGTGGCGGATAGCCACGTACCATCGTCGCCGTCTACGACCAGCCGCGGAAGTCGAATGCGCAGAAAACGGGCGATCCGAAGTCTCGAGACGGGCACCGTCAAACGGACGAACTTTGGTCGTGCCGACGCTCAGGTCCAACGGTACCATATCACCTCGTCATCAGCTTCGGTATCGCTACCGCTGCCGTTCAGGTACAACGGCGACACCGTCTCGTCGCCGTCTATCTCACTCTCGCTGCTCTCAGAGTCGGACGATTCTGCCGTCACATCGCCGTACTCTTCCTCGAGCGGGTATGACCGGAAAGCGGAAACCATACCGTTAGTACCGCCTCGGACATTTCTGCCGACGGTACCGGTCGGCAGTGGTCCCCGATACACGGACGATGGTGACGACGGTGTCGTTCGTTCGACGGCGGCCGTGGTGGCGCGGTACGGCGTCGGGTGCTGTACGGACCACGGCCGGATCAATTGCCGCAGCACCGGTGTACGTGACCGTTGTTGGTCGACGACCATCGTGGTGTTTGTGGTGATCGTCAACCGACCGTTGTCCACCATCACCTCGGCCGACAGCCGAACGTTGGCTCGCAGCCAAAAACGTTCCCGTTGACGATGCGATTGCCGTCTAGCGGGTTGCGAATCGTCATTCATCTTGAACGGAAAAAAATTCTGAAAAAAAAAAAAAATGAGAAAATTAATAACAATTATTCATAGTGAAATTCGTGTGATCCGGATCACTGTCGAAATTTGTGTTTGTAGTACTGAGTGTATTGACTTTAGATATAAAAAAGATTAAAGATAGAAAAATAATTTTACGTAAAGTCGCAGGAAAATTGATTTTCGTGTGGCTTCGATCAATGTAGAATAGGTTGTGACGCTAAACAGTTTGTTTGCAACGCAGTAGAAATATTGTGCGATTCAAAACGTCATTGTAATCGAAACTGTACAGATAAATAATTTATAATATGGACATATTTTGTTAATTTCCATTAACCTAATATTTCATTCGATTGAGTACCTAAAATAAAAAATGAAACACCCACCAATAATAAATCATTTTTAAGTAGTACCTATTGTAAAACAACCAATGTATTATTTGAAATTTATTAACACTTACCGCCACCAGTCTTGGTAAATTACGTCAATGACCGGTGAAAGTAGTGTAAATTTGAGTTTGAAATGTGTTTTTTTTACAACATTTACCTACAAAATCGAATAATTTTATATAAACATTCGTTCGACATCGTCGAACAACCATCATCGAATATCAGTTATTTTTATATAATTTTTAACGTGTTTTCTTTATACAAAAATACACAATGGACTATAAACTTATAGTTGGAGCTATAATAGATATATGGATCACTACGATGCCGATAACGGTCGCACTGTCGCTAATTTATATCATTTATATAATTTAATTTAGTTTTTTTTTTTTTTTTTTATTTTTAATATTATTTTAATGTTATATTTATTTACTCGTGGCCTACACCGGTTGCCCGCACACACGCATACAATACATAACACGCTCGTGACTTCATGATAACATTATCGGTATCGTTCGATAAATGTAGATTATATAAGATGTATTGAGTTTAATGTGATACACGCTCGCTGAATGTACCTATATTGATCGATACTCGCAGTGCCATACTTATTTATTGAGTATTAATTTTCTACACGCTACAGACTACACACATATCAGTCTATAACTATCAGTACTTGCTCAGTAAACCATTATCGAAAAGTATTTCGTTCGTGATTAATAAAATAACGGAAAACCAGTCATGATTTCAATTCCGGATCCGAGTATGTTTTTCTTTAATTGATCAATTATAATAGGTATATGATAATAATTAACTATTGATAAAATGTCACAAAATCGGCCTTACGACCTGAAATGTAAAATTTCAAGTTTTTGATGACCTGTAATATACTACGTAGCATTACATTCTTTTACGGTAATTGCTCTGTACTTCAGACGTATACAACCATCTAGTATCAACGCTCGGCTTGTATATTTTATTATGATTTTCATTTCATAACTGATGATTTTTCCAAGTGCAAAATAAATTATCATCATAGGCGTGTTCAGACTTTGGTGGCCGAGAGGGCACTACAAATTTTTAAATTATGATCCTTTTATTTTTTTTTTTTTTTAGATATGAATAATAAAAATACATTTAAAACTCAAATAAAAATACGTACATTTTATTATTGTACTGTACTGTACTGAAACTATCGAAAGGTCATGAGTACAGATCGCATTACTTTTTTTTATCCTGGCACGGTTTTGTTGGAGGCGAATTCCGCCGGGGGGTCAGTGGCCCATTCGGCCCCTCCCGTAAACACGCCTATGTTTTGTACTATTTATTGCAATATACGTGCTAGTCTGAGTTTCAATAATTACTTTTAAAAAGACAAAAATATTTGGATGGGGAGAATAAAAGTTTGTAGAAAATGAAGCGTGAAAAGCTTCACACGCATTGGTTGTACGTTCAGAATTTATTGAATTAGACGCCCACAGTATCGGAGGAAATGAGAATTAGAAATATGTGCGTAATAAAAATAATGTTTCATAAAATTCCCGATACTGTTATAAAATATATTAAAATCAGTCACTTTAGCCAGTAATCAATTGATCAATAAATATCAGGCAAATATAAGAGACGCAATTGGTACACTGACTCTAAAATATATGCAGCGCAATTGGTATGTTTACCCTAAAATACAAATTTTATTTTAGGCGCAATTGGTCTATGCCCGATTGAAATACAAAAACTTTAATTGCATATTTTTACATTTCTGAGCAAAATGCATATTTGACAAATTTTGGCAGTTTAATTGTTATTTATTGCATATTTACGCAGTTTTTGTTTTATGTTAAGTACATTTATTTGAAAGGTTAACTTATTTATTTTTTACTTTCATACGTTCAATATACCTAATCACTCGTAATAAGTAATTGTTTCTCCGTATAGCTCGGTTTATTAATAAAGATGGGATAATAACATTATTAACTGGATTTGGTAACTAGGGAAAACCTAATTATTCCTGCGTATACTATCGTTTATTGACTATAAGTTATCGACTTATCGTAAATCGTTTTAGAGTAATATTACGTAAAAAGAAAATAAGAATTCAGTTTGTTTTCGTGCGTCGTGGCTTTTGAAATCGTTGTTCTTGTAGCTCTCGTAATTTTAAAGATGTCGAAAGTAACGAACAATACGCGTATTAGACAATATATCACAGAGTTTGGAGAACAAAATTTTCATTATAGGAGAAGAAGAAAACGAAATCGAACATACACTTCAGTAATATAATGTTGATAGTGTTATTGTAGTCAAAAATAACTAATTACAAAAAATTGTCTGAATTTAAATGAATAAATCAAATTTTTTAATTGGCATTTAAAAAATATTCAGTTGCATATTTTGGTTATTTTATGTGCATATTTTCTACAATTTGTGTGCAATAAGTTCCGAACCCTATAAATAATTATATAAAACCTAATCTTGTAAAATAAATTAAATATTTAGTATTTTATAATTTTTTTTCGGAAATAATAGATTTATAAGAAATTTTACAATGTTTTTTTTTAACATATGTCTATCTTTATTATTATATATATAAAAATGAATCAAACATACCAATATTATAAATTATTATACCAATAATATATATCAAATATTCAATGTTCATAATGAAGACAGGACCAAGTCTGTCAGGTCAGCAAGTATATCTATAATTTTTATTTTGTATGTTTTTTGATAGACGCAATATATTTTAAATTTAATTCGTAAATTGACATAACAACGCTGTTTTAGAATTGTTCAATCCTAGGTAGCGCATGAAGGGGTCAAGTAATCATGCCCAACTTTAATATAAATTGCTTACTTAGTTATGAAAAAATGGAGGGGGGAATAAGCTATTAAAAATATGAATATTTTTATTTTCCTTATAAATACGAGTAAGGACCACCATAGTAAATATTTTATATACACTTTAGTCTTTTGGACATGTGTTATCGACAAGGTGCGCCGAGTTCGTATGGATGCACTAACATGAATACACTCTATATTATAATATATTACGAGAAGAAAAACGAGGTCGAATTTTTTTCCTGGTAATTTTCTCAAATCGCCATAAAACGATTTCGTAGTCCGTGCAAGTCTCCGGATGTTCACCGCACGGGTAAAACGGAAAAAGATTGGTAGAGAGATAGACGGACAGAGGGTGAGAGAGAGTGAGACAAGTCAAATGATTTATGACCTCGTGTGGGTAATTTACCATATATAACATTCAATATCAATGTAGCTTTTGTCGCGCAACGCGTCCAGTATCGGTGTCGGCATAGACACTTTCGCCTGCATCCGCGCGTGCAGACCATCAGCTGGTACACATATTTATCAGCTGCAGCCGTCTGTTCATGTCCGTCGTCGCGTTTGAAACGTTCATTATATTACACGCGACACGCACGTCCTCCTCGTTCCGCTGCGTCGTCAAGCGGATCGAACGGGCGACTCTTCGTCCGATATCCGTAAAATGTTTGTGCGCACGTGCCAACCCGCACGCGTTCCCCGTAAACGCTGCCGTTTTACCCATCAAATTTTTTTTTCTTTTTTTTTTTCGTTTCCGACGGACATTTTACCGTAGAAACGTAATACACTCAGTGGTCCCGGAATCATTTCGATTTAATTACCAAATTGTACTCCCCGGTACTGGATCTAAGAAATCTGACGCCCGGGACTAGTAAAAACGCAGCGTCCATACGTAGGTGGAATTCACGCGGTATGTTCATACATTTTTTTTATTTTTCGTCAACTGGAAAGCCCGGGGCTACCATACCCATTTGCCCCCTCTAGATCCAGCACTGGATGCTCGTAGTATTACACATGGAATTCGATTTGGTCTTATGACACTCAACGGCTACATCGCCGCGAGTATCGTATGTGCTGGACACTCGTTTTGAACGGAATATTTATTTGATCTCATGCAATTTCTTCCAAGTCGTTACATTTCTCTATACTTTACTCTATATTATATATATGTATATAATCAATGGCGTGCATACACTGTGTATTAGGTGTACCTGTGAATATCTCTAAAATTGTATTCCATAGTTATAATGGTCAACATAAATGTGCGATAAGTTTATAGTATTAATAAATAATACATTTATCGTTTTTATTTTTCCTTTATTCATTTGATTCTATTGTAATAGTTCTACTAAGAATAACGAAGGAAAAACATTATCAACAAGATGGTTACATACACTTTTTTGGAGCTTATGATATTTATTTAATTGATATCATTATGAAAATTAATTTACAGACAGTGTATAAAACTAATTATTATTATGTATTATCTTGTATGGAAAGGCAATAAAAGTTGATTGAAGAGGAATTCCCCCTCCCGTTGACCTAGTTAGTTAATTTTTTTTGGGGTTTGCTCCAAACTTAGTCTGAGCACGCCTATGTATATTATTTAAATATTGACGTTATGTATTGTAATAGACGTAAAAAAAAAAAGATCAAATAAAAAACAATGAAAACAAAATAAAGACAACATGGATCATCGGTCATCACTGAAATATTGAAATTTATTTTTAATAATTATAGTGTTTTTTTCGCTTATACTTCAGTTGGTGTCAGCAATGGCTATAAACTTAAAAGGCTTTTCTAATGAACATCGAGAATTGATACGCGGTAGTGTTAGAAATTTTATAAAAAGTAAATATGGATAAATGTGTTTTTTCAAAGAAAGAGTAAATTGTTATGTCAACATGAAACAGGTGCTTGACCAGTATCATATTTGCTTTCCATCCTTTGAAAAGAGTTCAGCCTTAAATACTGGTGCACTTAAAATATACTGTTTAAAAGTGGCTTTTCGAAAATATATTATCCTTTGTTTTCTGAGCCATTAATGTAATGCGACCACTCCTCAGACATATCTCGAGTATCTTCACAAGTAACGTTCACATCACCGTCTACAACATATACCATGATGTATTTTATACGCCGCAGTAGGTGTATTCCGATTCTAGTTGCCTAGAGGGACCGATATTTTTTGTACGAAAATAAAGTATTATCGGATCGGTTGAATAGAAATACCATCGAAACGACGACGATATAATGACCTTAACAATCTATTCGTGTGTTGTCACCCGATAAAACCTCATCCTTATGTATAATATATTATGTATAACCTAACCTGCAGCAGTAGGTATATCTTTTCACTACCTACTAAAACATTCGTTTTCGTTGACCTTTCTTGTAGTTTTTTATTTATTTTTTTATTCAACCTATCCTTTTGTATACAAACACGGTTTTTCATTATAATATTATCATCGAACTGAATGATTTTTTATCGTGATAATTCCAGTCGGTCACTTATCCCGAACACTGCAGTGTGTTACCCTAAGACGCCCAGCCGCGCGCATTCGACTGAGAAGATCCACCGTTGGATGCAGACCGACCCCATTGCGGATATAATGCAACGTAGTGCAGTTGTTGCCGTGCATACGTCAGTTACGAAAAATCGTTTATGATCAAAATATAAGTATAATTTCATCGTAATGAAGTGTGCTATGCTCTCAATCGTTTTGTCGAGGTTAATCTGCATGCGGCATCATGTCACCACCAACCGCTGGTGCAACACGTTTCCATCATAAGCGTCGCAACAATAATAAAACACTGTGTTGGGTCTGCCACTTAAAACGTCACGGGTCAGTGAAACGAGACGCCCGTGTCTTTGGGACATTGTCGGGGGAGAGGGGGTGGCCGCAGGGAATATTCCTCCCAAGTCGCCGTTTTGGAGACCGCATAAGATCGCGACGTGTGCTGGAAACAAAACGCTTTTTATCCAGTGCGCAAGGTAGAAAGTTAATGGCAGAGGGAGAAGAGACCAAGAGTGAGAGAGAGAGAGAGAGAGAGAGAGAGAGAGAGAGACATCGTGTGCGTGTGAAACAATGTGTAGCGTAACAGTCAACGACCGCGAGGAGTGGATGAGAAATGAGAGGAAAAAAAACAAACGATCGTGTATATTTCTACTCCTGACATTGCGTTGTAGACACTAGTGTATACGATTTCGTGTATTATATAGGTATTGCGCGTACAGAATGAGCCGACTTGCGTTTTCTCCCCTTACTCTGTGCTAAATGTTTGACATGCACGTGTAATGTATATGAAATACGCGCAGTCGGGGAACCCTCCCCTCCCCGATTCACCCCCTGTGGAACAATATAACAATACACGTGATCTGGTTTTTTTTCTTTTTTTTCCCCGCCAACAATACAAACACACCCGCCGCACGCACAAACATCGGTCTCGTTATGAGTCGACTAACGTGTACGATATATTTCGCATACGGTCACGTCTCGGTGGCGGCGAAAGAGCTGCAGGCCTTCGAGTTCATTTGGAAAACAAACGGTCCATCCGGGATTTCCATTTCCACATGTTGTACCGAGTGCATGCCATACAAGCAATCTGGGGTGTATTTTAGTAGGGGGCGAAGGGGGCATAGTCCCCCCCCCCTGAATCCGTATTTAAGGAATCGATAATATGTGAGAAAAACATTTCAAATTTTTTAATATGGATCATTTTACAACGATACTTAGTGTCCGTACCAGGGGACCAAAACGTTTTTATAACGTTATAAGTATAACGTTAAAATATTCAAAAAGCGATTGAAATCGATAACAGAAACAAAAAATTATTAAAATTAATATAGATTAACATAACAGAAAATGATTAACAATTGAAACATAAAAGAAATTGCCAATGGAAAAATATTTATAACCAATGACGTATTTAGTTTTGACGCCCCAGGTACAGTTTTATTGCCACCCCTACATGTATACGTATACGATTTTCAAGAAAGGTAATATTTATTATCTACGAATTTTACACGATCAACTTTTGATAATATTATCATGAAAATAAAAATCGCTATGTGGTCACTGTGCGAAATCTTAAAACAATAAAATGTTTTGGTTGACGAATGAAAATAGATGATATTTACAAAAAAATGCTGCCACCCTTTGATTCAAAAAAAATGTGCCGCCTGAGGCGATGGTTCTCACGTCATTGTTTATAACTATCAGTAAAATAGATTTGGTACATAGTTATTTTTGTAAAATTTACTTAAATTACCAGGTAATCTAAAAAAATATATATAAAAAGGATGTTTAAAACAGTAATAAATTTATTAACTAATAATATATAAATAAGCATTACCAATTATAATTTATAAATATGCTTTCTGAAAATACGTCGAATATTGTCGACGCAGAACCCTTATGGCCTGCCTCATCAAAAATAATTTCGATGAACACCGATGAAACATTAGTAGTAATACACTATATATAAGTTATAAATTGACAATAAATACATATTTTACGTGGTATGTGCATTTTATTGAACAAATGTAAATAAATATGATTATTTTATTCATAAGTTATAAGAATTACAAAAAGAAAATATCGATAAAGGCAGGTGTGTATTGGTACGTATATGCGGATATACAGTATATTAACATCAGCAGATTTTCGATTTTAAGCGTATTACCTAATATAAAATATTATTTAACGGGTATACGCTTCTAAAATAACTTGAAAACAAAAAAATTAATAATAATTTAATAGTTCATTGGAAAAAACTATTATGAACCATGAAATTGATTGAAATATTTAGCTGTTGAAGATTATAGTGTACACTGTGTTTAATATATTTTGTTAACTATAGTGAATAACAATGAATGTGTGAACATTCAGCCTATGGTTCTTAATTTATAACGTGCTGCAAATGTATCTAGTGGTATTATATTTTATAGTGTTAATAGAAGTTATAAACATGTAGTTACAAAGGATTAATTAAATTTTTTCGAACTTATCGAGAGAAAAAAATTGTCGAGCGAAGCAAGAAAATTTATTTTAGGATTAATATCCATATTTTTTTAGTGCGTATACCCACAAATATTTTTATCAACTCACCACGGGTTAAAGGTAATATATATACAATATAATATTTAAAATATGTAATTTCATTATACGTAGTATTGATTGCTAAATACTACATTTGAAAACGTTTCAAATTTTACACGAATTTAAATAACGTAAAACGCTAAATTGTTCATAACGTTTTAATTGTCAATAACGGTAAACGGAAAATTTTTTAAACGTTTAAATTTGTATAACGTTTATACGTTTATATATAAATTGAATAACGTTTAAATGTCCCATAACAGTAAACAATATATATTATTTTGATTTAAGCCCTGATCCATACTAAGTAAAAAAACACAAGCGAAACTTTCAAAACACTGATGGGTGTTAAAAAAGAACTACACAAAAGTCCATTCTAAGTGGATCCGGTATTTCCGGCATTAGAATATAAAATAAATAAAAAGAACCACAATTATTAAGGATTCACTTGATTTAAATATTACCAAAAATTTTACTTGTAAATTTTGAGCCTGAATTAAAAAAAAAAATTGAGTCTCCCCCCCTAGAAGCAAGTCTAAATACGCCCCTGCAAGTAATCGTATCGTTTTGGTGGCAAGATGTTTTAAAAACCTCTCATGTTGCACTATGCGAGGATGGTCCCACGTGTTAATGAGATCAGTGACCGTATGGCAGGATTTTGGTTCGGTCAATATCAGGGCAATCCCAAGGTTTTTCGGGGCCAGGGATAAATTAATTTGGAGGTCCTTTGACCATAATAATAAGATATGATAAACAAAATACTCAGTGAGAATAATAAAATTCTTTCTAACGTATTTTCCCAAACCTTTAAACCCCAACTATATTTTTTCATTGGAACGGGGGGACGGCATTCTAACTAATGTTCAAAATAATTTTTATTAAGGGGGCTGCAGACGATGCAAAAAATCACGTAAATAGGTCATAAGCTAGACAAAACTGTGGGACTTGGGTTTGACGGATTTTAATTTTGAAAACAAATTAAAAATCTTGAACATCTTTACTAAAACTTGATCGAAGGAATTTTTATTATTACAAAAATTAACGGCGTACTGAAATACATAAAATACATAAATTTCTGTTTTTTAAATTGTCAATATCTTATTATTTGATTACAATATAGAAAATTCCTTTGGTCAATCCCTAGCTAACATAGTGACTTAATCAAATCTGTTTTCAAAATTTAAATTCATCAATCCCAAGTTTTCCAGTTTTGTCTAGATTTTTTGCGTTTTTGACATTTTATTAGCGTGGTGTAAATTTTCTTCGTGTTCATTGACCTGTGCATGCGCGTATGGGCGTTAGAACATTTCTAAGAATTTTAGTACCAAGCCATAACATAAATATTAAATACTACCCGCATTTCGAACGATTATCAGTCTATTAGAACTAATGATTACGGAAATGAAATAATTATGTATTCTAACAATTACAATCATTGCAAAGTATAAAATAGTCCGCGCATTTTCTTAGTGATAGTTGTCATGTCCAGCGTCTGCAAAAAGTTTTACTCCAGAAGATGGAATTTTAATGAATAAAATAAAAAGCTGCACAATTGAAAACGGTCAACTACATTTGAAAAGAAATGATAGTTACTTTTATCAAGTCCAGGGTCAACTGCACATAACACGCAAAATGTTTTGTTATTTTTGTATCTGGACACCTAAAGGTAATATATAGTTTTGAACTATTAGGATTGTAATTGAAATGTATAATTAATAAGTTATTTGTATACAGGTTTGATGTATGAAAAAATTGAAAGAGACGATGATTTCTGGGATAAAAATATGAAGTCTCAACTAACGACGTTTTTTACGGATCACTTTTTATCTGAAGTTTTAAAAGACAGTCTTTTATCGAATTAATAAATATAATATTTACGAGAATTGAAAGTTACATTTATTCATATCCATTTTAAAAAATGTTCTTATTATTAATTTATAATTAATTAATTTAAATTATAAATAATCAAATAATTAGTTCAATCCAATATATAATAATTTGATAACAGTACGTGTTTGACCACCGAGCAAAGCACACGCGTTTTCTTTATCGCATTTATTAGCTCCCGATAGCAGTACGCTTATAGTATGCACCGAAACAACAATTACAAACAAAACAGGTAATATGTAATCTTATTCACTGTGAACTACAATACATAATTAACGGCCGGCGGCTCACCGCGGCCTAATTAAGCCGATAAAATTCTATGGGAAATTTAAAACTATGAACATACAAAATTTATCACAATCTCTCCAACCAAATTACAATCATACTAAAACCTTCGCCTAAACAACAGCAAACACAATGTTCCCAAAAAAAGATCAAGCCATCATACTTAATACAATAAACGAGATACCTCAAATTGAATACGTTAAAGCATTCGGAAAAATAACTCTTCCAAAAAACATCACGTTCGCCTCTCGTATATCAAACAACAGATTTTGTATATACTTTAGAGATAAAAATACGGTCGACGAACTAATTAAAATCTACTCGTTCATATCAGTAAATGAAAATCAAATACCATTTAGGCGACTAGTCAATCCAGCCAAACGATTCATAATATCTAATGCTCACCCAATTATACCGCATGACATAATCACTGAACACCTTCTATCATTCAATATTAAAACACTATCTTCAATATCATTCTTAAAAGCTGGTTTCGAAGACGAACTCTCACACATAAGTAGTTTTAGGCGACAGGTATATATACACCCAGATGATATATAAAAGGTACCCGGATTGTCAATAGTTAATTATGATAACACAGACTTCAGAATATTCTTAACCGATGATACACTTACTTGTTACCTATGCAAACAAACCGGCCACACATCCAATTACTGTAAAAAAGAATTAAACTCTACCAACACTACCATAAATATCACACAAAAAGCAACAACAGAAGAAAACACCCCCATCACTTCTTCGAACTCTACTCAAGAAAACAATAAAATCGAAGAATATGTTAATGACATCCCTAAAAACAGTCACAATCTAAACACATTAATTCAACCCAATACTACCAATACTACCACATGTCTACCCAACATACAAACCAAAAGATCTCCTCCATCATCAAGCTGCCCCACATCACCTGCAACCCCGAATCCACCCGAAACATACCCAAACAACAAAAATCGTGATCAGTCCAAAAACCTAATAACTAAATTGATTGAATCTAAAAATACTAAGGGGAAACTCAAAGAACCAAATAAAAAACTAAAAAAAAAGCAATTCACTTGAAAATTTAACAACAGAAGACATTCTTAAATCCATCCAAAACATATTTTCTGAAAATGACGAAATTCCAATGTCATTTTCTCAATTGAATTACATATTAGAAAACTTCTCAAACAAAGCTATTAACATTCATACACTCTGTAATGAAACCATGGTAGACATACATACAGTATCTATAACTATTGAAATAGTTAGGCCAATGATAAAAGACCGGGCGCTAAAAATAAAACTTACTAAATTATCTAATCTATTATTCCAATCAACACCTCAAGAATAAGAACATATTAATAATAACCAAAAATAAAACAAGACACACAAATAGTACGTAATCTTACATGATAATTTAAAAACTGAACCAAATTAAAGAACAATCACAATATAAAAAATTAAAAATTAAATAAAATAAAAATAATGAGTATAAATATTATACAATGGAACAAAAATGGACTTGTTAAAAAAACCAACGATATTAAAATAGTTAATCAAATCCACAACCCGACCATTATATGCCTGCAAGAGACGAACTTAAAAGACAGTTATACACCTCACATAAAGAATTTCAACACGTACATCTCCAACAGAACACAATGCAACCGCGCAAGCGGAGGAGTAGCTACACTAATAAGATCAGAATTTCCTAGCTCTCAAATCCCAATCCAAACCTCAATAGAAGTAGTTGCTGCAACTATTCAACTAGAGACCAAAATCACAATCTGCAATTTATACATACCAAATCAGAAAACATTTGAAGCCTCTGACATAGAACACATAATCCAACAACTACCAACTCCCTTCCTCATACTGGGGGACTTTAACAGTCACAGCGCGCACTGGGGATCTGACAAAACCGACGGTAGAGGTAAACAAATTGAAAAGATCCTAGAAATCGACAACATCACCTTACTAAATAATGATGAACCTACACGCCTAAACCCAGCCAATGGAACATTTTCATCGATAGACCTCTCGTTAAGCAGTGCATCATTAGCTCAACGAACAGTATGGTCAACGTAACTCGAAATCTACGACAGTGACCATATCCTTATCAAAATAGAAATACTATCAAGCAAAGTCCCACCCAAAACATCCCCTCGTAGATGGAAATTAAAAAAAGCCAACTGGGAACTTTTCAACAAATTAACCGATTCATATATTACCACCAATTCTCCTCCTAAAGACGGACCGATCCAATCCGACGTCAACCATATAACTGACTCCATTATAAACGCGGCTAATATATCAATAGGAAAAACAAACCATTCAACCAAAATTCTAACCAAAAGTCCCCTGGTGGAATCCTGAAATCAAATTATCAATCAAAAACAAGAACAACGCACTAAAAATATTCCAAAAAACAGGTAAAATCGAAGATTATATAAAACTAAAACAACTCCGAGCAAAAACCAAATTTTTAGTAAAGAACAGCAAAAAAAAGTCATGGGGAGAATTTACCTCAACTATAGGACCCAAAAGCGATCCTAGCTCGGTTTGGAGCAAAATAAGATCCAGCAGGAATACAGAGGATACAGCAGAGAAAAACAAATTCATATCGTAAAATACAACAATTTACACACAAATCCTTCTGAAGTAGCCAATCTAATAGGTAACCACTTTTATCTAAACACTTCTGACAGTAACTACGACGAATCATTCATAAATAAACACATCACAAATAGACACATCCACTTTCAATCAAACATCGACCCATCACATCAATACCTCAACGCTCCAATCAGTGCAACTGAATTAGACTGGGCACTATCTAAATGTTCAAGCCTATCTACCGGACCCGACGTAATCCCATACAGCTTCATACATAACTTTCCGACGTCCGCAACACAATTCTTACTTCACTTACATAAAAAAATTTGGGAAAGAGGACAAATTCCCAAAAAGTGGAAACACTCTTTCGTAATACCTATCCTAAAACCCGGAAAGGATAAATTCTCAACTGAAGGATACAGACCAATATCGTTATTAAATACAATGTGTAAAATCCTCGAAAAAAATCATCGACATACGACTGAGATGGATTCTCGAAAAAACTAACTACCTTTCTTCCCAACAAAATGGTTTTCTCAAACATAGAAGCACATATAATAGTTTACATGACATACAGGAGGATATAAAAAAAAATATTTGAAGCCAGACAAGTTTTAGGACTAGTTGCCCTCGACATTGCCAAAGCATATGACACCACATGGCGCCCACGAATAATAGAAAAACTACACAAGATACTTTGTCACGGAAATATGCTCAATTTTATCAAACACTTCTTGTCAGACAGAACTTTTTAGGTCAAAACCGATGGCCACCTCTCCTTAACCCTCAAACAAGAAAACGGGGTCCCTCAAGGATCCACCATCTCTGTCACCCTTTTCCTTATAGCCATTAATGACGTAAGTGAATCAATCAAATTCCCCGTAAAACCATACTATTTTTGCCGACGACCTAACTATATGGTGCCGAGGGAGAAATACAAATAGCATACAACCAATATTACAAGACACAATATCTTCACTAGAAAAATGGTTGGCTACTTCTGGCTATCGCTTTTCCGCCACAAAATCACAGTGCATCATCTTCTCTCAACTCAGAAAATACCAGACACTGCAAATCAAAATAAATGATCTTTAAATCGCAACCTCTAAGACTATCAAGATTTTAGGAATCATATTCGATAGCAAAAATACTTGGTGCACACACCTAAGAGAATTATGAAAAGTGTCTGCTATAAGAATTAACACCCTCAAGGCACTTGCACATACCTCATGGGGAGCTAAATCACTTTTCTTCAAACAGATCTACAAATCCATCATACTATCCAAGCTCGAATACGGTTCCTTCCTCTTCATAAATGCCAAACCATCACATCTCAAAACCATTGAAACGATACACAATTCCGGATTAAGGCTAGTTTCTGGAGCATTCAGATCCAGTCCCACCTCCAGCTTATATAACATCACCAATACCCCTCCAATACACCTAATAAGAAAAAAAAATACCATGCTCTTTTATATAAGTCTAATCCAAAATAATCTCAAGACACACCGAATCATCAAAGACAAACTTCTACATATATCCATCGACCCATCCGGGGTCATTAAACACGAAAACCTCATAGTCCCCCCATGGATCTTAAACATAGATGTAAATCTTTCAATATCAGACCTACCCAAAAGCAAAACTCTACCAAAAACGTATAACAGTGAGCTACAATCATTGCTCGAAGACTACAAAGAATACACAATTTTTTTCACTGATGGGTCAAAAATGGACGAAGGAGTAGGAGCCTCTGTGATATACAAAGAGAATAAAATAATGATCATAATTCCTAACTTATGTACAATTTCTTCCGCTGAAGCCATCGTAATTTCTCATTCACTCGATATCATTAAACAAAATAAAATAACTAAATCCATCATACTCAATGACTCTCTAAGCACCTTAACCAACATCCAAAACTATCTTCAACCTAACGACATTAGCAAAAAGACTCAAAATCAAATATCGTCTTTAGAACTCCAATCTCAATCAATCACTATGATTTGGATCCCAAGCCACGTTGGAATCCAAGGAAATGAATTAGTAGACTCATACGTCAAACAAGCCATTACCTCTCCTGATCCACATCAAATTAATATCCATACCCTACAAGACAGCAAAAACATAATTAACAAATTTATAACAAATCAATGGCAACAGATATGACAAATAATGCACACCAAACTTAATGAGATAACACCCTCAATATATCCATGGCCAGTTACATCTTTACCTCGTAGGCAGGAAGTAAACCTCAACAGATTAAGAATTGGCTACACATGGTTGACCCACGGACACCTCATGAACAGAACGGATCCTGCCCTATGCCCTACCTGTGGAGTAACTCTCACAGTCAAACATGTAATTTGCAACTGCCTAAAATACAGAGACATCAAGGACAGTCTAGAAATATCCGACAACCTCCAGCAAGCACTAAGTCCAGACCCAGAAAATGTTTACAAAATTTTTAAATTTTTAAAATTAACAAAAATGTACAATTAAATTTAATATAACTCTTTATGTATTCAGTTTTACCTCCCTTCAATATGTAAATATAACTTAAGATTAAAAAGCCAATAACCATTGTAGTTGTGGCTTCATCAATAAAAAAAAATAAAATAAATAAAAAAAAATAATTTGATAAATATTAAATAATAATGAAAAAATAATTACGCTAACGCGTAAAATACGGCCGCGGATATGGATATGGATGGAAATAATTACGAAAAAAAAAATTTGGAATATATGAACAATAAAATAACATTTTCGTACAACGAATAATTGATTATAATACGGTAATATACATCAGAATTGTTCATATGACATACATTATATTATTATAAATTATAATCATTGATTACAGAATATATATTTTATAGAAATTACAAGTTGAAAGTCAAAAATAAATTTTAGAAATAATTTATGCTAGGATCAATGTTATTATTAAAATGCTTATAGTTTATTCAATTATATTATATATGCAATTCATATTATTTGTGACTACGATATTTGGTACGACGTGTTGACGTCGGGACGGTTTCTCCTGAATCAATAAAATTAATGACCGATAATGTTGATAAAGATTTCAGATTAGTCTCACACACACTAATGTGTATTTACTTTCCACACACTAACAAGCCAACTTACTGCGTCATGTTAAATTGCCTATGCTATTTTCCTTAAAATATGGTCGTCTGCAGTCCCCTTAAAATGTGAATTTCAATTTACGTCAATTTCATAATGAATATTATAATTTATAATATCAAAACAATTTTTGAAATTCGTTTATTAACGCGTTCAGCTCAAAATTTCATGTTAGCCGAAATTACGTCTTATCGACTAGTGACTACGTAGCACGGTTATAGTCACGGTCACTGTGCTATGCAGACACGCAGTACGCGTCGACCCGGCGACCCGTGCTTAACAACATACAAAATATATAATCGGTTGAAAATTAATTCGAATGTGTGGTAAATATAATTATATTAATAAAATATAAATAATAATGTTTGGTATATACAGTTATAATTTGGTATATACTTTATTCGTTGGGTATGGTTTGTTATTAATATTTGTAGTATAAATATTTGTGTAAGATAAACGTGGTATTCAAAATATATGTAAGGTTGGTGGAGAAGGCTGGGGGGCGGATCCCTTCACGGGTCTGTTTTAAATAATTGTGCACGTCAAACGCAGTTTTTAAATCGTTGGACTGAGCTCCTCTACTAAATTTTTTTCAATTCAACCACTGTACACAGGTATTTGATGATAGTAAATAAAGCACTATCGATTATATTTATCAGGTCTAAAGAATAAATTAAAAACGGCAGGACTTACCAGTGTATTTCGATATAGTCATAATGATATAAAAGTATGCGAGACGGAAAACACGATACCCGGTAATAGGTTGAAACACAATATTGTACGTTGTTTCCCCTTCACTCGTCTTTTTTCTACCCATAACTAACAAGAGAATTTCGATGCCACTCGTTTTTTCTTTTTTTTCTGCAGTCCGTTTGTTCGCAGCCAAAGAGACACGTTCTACATTGAAAAAACGAACCATTATTCCGTTCAGAAATTAGCGCAACCGCGTTGCATGTTGACAGCGTTATTTATTTATATTTTACCGATGACGTGATCAAATAATACAGCGAATGCAATTTAATACTCTTTTCAAAGTGTTGCCCCTCTCGAAATGATTATTGACTATTTTTGTTTTCTTATAAATGTTTTAAAAACGACGGTGTGTCAATTATTCGAATGTTTGGTGCTAGTCGTTGAGTTCGGTAAATCGAAAATATCCTTTGATACGTATCGTAAACAACTGTGATCGCGGGCGTAAAACCATTGGCTACAGCGATTTCACTTCATTGGTTTAATGCAGATGGAATAAAACTAACAAGAATGGTTGCTGAATATGCTACTTCGGCTTAACGAAAAAATATAATTAAAATTGTAAATCGTTAAAATGTTGTCTTAATATCTGAACAGAAAACCATCGGGTACCCGATACTTTTTTGTGAAAACTATAAATTCGAGTTTTAATATAAATTAAAAAATTTTTTTCTTCTTTAATAATTGAATAATAATCCATAGAAAACATACAATTGATGTGTTAAAATCCGATAAAGCTTCTTTCCATTTTCAAATATACCTGTATCGTTTTCTTTCCGGCATGGCAGTAAATAAAGTAATAATAGTCGGAAATTACTATAGCTAATCGGTTCAAATATTTATAAACAAAAATGTTTTATTATCAACACAGATTGTTTATTCTAAGATTTACCAGATCTCTTTTGAAAAAGTCTGAACTACAAAAATCATTCGGGGTTTGACCAAACAATATTGTGTATCCTACGTTTTACTAACAGTAGTCGGCAAAAATCTAGGATTTACCGGTAAATCCTGAGTTTAACTGGTATTCGTACTTTTACCGTAACATATATAAATATACTGTAAATGTATATTACATATATATAGAAATTATTATAATGATTATTATGACTATCCTGGATTTGTATATTTTTTTCGTATTTTTGGTTTATTTATTTTTCTTATCAATGTGTTCATTTAATGTTTTCTCATTAATTAATATAATAAGTATTTATGAATATTTTGAATCCATTTCCAGAAAATTCTGATATGCTTTTATGTTTGACAACAATAATTTTTATTTAAATAAAATTTATCATGCATTTTTATTTCAATATGATAACGTTCATATTGCTTAAAAAGTTTAGGGGGAAATTAATTATTAATATTATTTATATATTAGATTTTTTTTTTATAGTTAACTTTCATTGTATGTTTGAATTTCAAAACGTGTTGCAAAAAAACACATGTTAAATGACTACTTAATAAATTCTAGGTATCCGAACTACAGAAGACAGTTATTATACAACAGGTTTTAAACTTTTGTATTAGCTCAGAGTTTTTAGTATTGATTGTAAAATTTCTTTGTTGTATTGTACAACAATTATTAATGAATCGTGTTTTTCCTTGTTTAGTTAATAGAATGACTTATCCAACGGTCCAACGAGATCAAAATGTTTATTTTATATTATTATGAAATATATTAATCAACAAGCTTATAAGGTATAATTATTAGGTATAATGTATTTTTCAGATTACATGATCTGGAATTAAAAATCAATAATATGATTTATAATATATAAATAAAATTTAATTTATATTTAATATATATTTTATTTAATAAAATAAAAATTCGACTTACTAAAAATTTCGAGTTATCAAAAACTTTTAAAAAGTATGTTTTTATTTTTATATAATATGTATTTACATTAAAGAAATAAAAAAGAAAATTTACATGTTATTATTTTTAAAGAATTGGTGTAAAGTTAATTGTTTTTGTTTATTTAACACTATATTGTTCTCAATTCTATTTTCTAAAATACCGAGTGTTTTAAATAAATCTTCCATACCTTCATTGCCTTCAATATATTTACGTAATGTTTCTAATGCAAGTGTTGCTTCTTTATTTGTAATGGTGGATTGTACTTGTTGGTCTTCGAATTCTTCTTGGTTATCTTCGTCCAATATATCGGAGATAATATCGTTCTCAATCCATTCTCCACAAATATCCAAATTTTCATCGACATTGACGTATGATGTAAAGGTTTCATCAATATTTATTTTCTCCGTTAATTGATTCCATTCATCGTTATTATCATCAGAAGGATCATAAGGAGTGTTTTCATCGTTTTCAATTGAAGTTTTAAAACCTGATTTTGTAAAACAGTTTACAATCGTTCCTTTTTTTACGTGTTGCCATGCTTTATCGCATAGCCGTATAGCATCCAATATGTTTATTATGATTTGATTGTTACCATCTATAGCCGATATAATTTTTTTTACCATTTCTTTTCGATAAAATATTTTAAAATTATTTATTATGCCTTGGTCTAATGGTTGTAATACAGACGTAGTATTAGGAGGTAAAAACTGCACTTGAATAGCATTTAAAGTTGAAGTCAAATTGTGTGCAGTACAATTATCTATAAAAAGTAAGATTTTTCTTTTTTCGGTGACCATTTTTTTATCTAATTTCATTAACTACAAATTAAAAATTTCAGACGTCATCCAGGATTTTTTGTTCGCATGATAATCTAACGGTAATGATTTTACTTGTTTAAAACATCGTGGTTTTTTCGACTTACCAATCAAGAGTGGTCTTAATTTTTCCGTGCCCGACATATTCGCCCCTAACAGAAGTGTTACTTTTTCTTTGTTATGTTTTCCACCTGAACAAGATTGGCCTTTAAACATAAATGTTTTTTCAGGTAAACATTTGAAAAATAATCCTGTTTCGTCAACATTAAAAATATCGTCTGGAGAATAATTTTCGATGAGTTTTGGTAAATTATTTATCCATACGGAACATTTTTGTACATCTACAGCGCCACTTTCACCACAAACTTGTTTAAAACAACATTATTTCTGTTTTTACAATTTGTTAACCATCCACTGCTGGCTTTAAAATGTACAAGCCCTAACTTATACCCAAACTCTTCAGCTTTTTCTCGTAGAATGGGTCCATTTATTGGAATTTTTTTGTCAAGACATTGTTGAAACCATTTTAATAAACAGGATTCTATATCAGAGTATTCTCCTAGTTTCATTTTTTTTCGAGTTGCCGAGTTTTCATTAAAGTTTTTCAAAATTACCAGTTTACTTTTTATTATTGTAGATAATGTACTCGCTGGAATTCCAAAATCTATGGCTATTTCTTGTTTTTTCTTTTCACCTTTTTCAATAATTCTAAGTAAGTAAGTTTATTTTTTATGCAAGTGATAATGTTGTTAATTTTCTTTTTTGAGCCATAATAACCACTGATTTAATACTGTTACACTTGCTCAATAAACGGTTAAACAAACAAACGGCATAGAACTAAAAATGAAATCTATTGTATAAAATTATCAAGGTTTAAGTTACAAACATTTAGTTGATTATAATGGTCGGGTTTTACAGAACAAGTGATAGGCGAAAAATAATCGCCTTGATAAACTACTTTTAGTACTAAATTTGGATAAGAAAATTCGAGATATCGAAAATTCGTCAAATTAATTTTCGAGTTACCAAGATTATTTAAACATTAAGTGTAATTGTTATTTGGAGGGGAATTTTAATTATTCGAGACATCAAGAATTTCGAGTTATCAAGGTTCGAGTTACCGAGGTCGACTGTACCTTTAAAATTAAAAATACTTAAAACCTGAAACATGCATTACAGTTTCATTAACGAATAACTAATTTTGTGTTTTTAAATATTTTAATACATGTAAATTAAATGGCCCTGTCACGAGGAACACATTTAAGTGACATTTCAAACAATAGTTTTAATTAGAAAATCAGTGAAATACCGAGATGTTCAATATTAAATTATTGCATTATGTCGACCTCTATTTGAAACCGTTTGTTGAATGTGGTGATAATACATTATATATATTATGTGACTGATCTCAGATGTATACAAATAAGACGACCGATATATGGCGAAGAACAAATACTTGACGAATACTTAGTCACAGTGTGTTTACCAGCTGTTTTGTCCTTTATTTTAACACTGCAAAATAAGTAAATAATAAAATTAAATGTAAAACTAAAATCAACTAATGACATTGATCTTGCTGTAAATAATTTTACAAAACTTATTCAATCTACGGCATGGTCTTCTATCACAAAATCTCAAACCTCATTTCATACCTATCTTCTTCCAGAATTCATCCGTTGTATAATAGTAGAAAAACGTAGAGCTAGAGCTAACTTTCAACGAACTCGTCTTTCTTCTCATAAGTACAAATACAATAAATTAACAAATCGCCTTAAAAAAGTGCTAACAAAACATAAATCTGAGACCTTCAGTAATTTCCTCTCACCAAAATTAACTCTCACCAAAAGATGGCAGTCTTTGGAGAGTGACAAAAATTTTTTGTAAATTCAAAACCTCTAACTTACCGATTAAAAATCCGGACGGAAGTTATGTCATCTCTGACTCTGATAAAGCTGAACTTTTTAAAGTACATCTATCTGGTATATTTCAACCTCACCCTGATATTTACTCTCAAACCAATACTGGTGTTGTGGAAGATTTTCTTAACTCCCCACCTTACTTGCCATCTAAACCTATCAAACATTTCACACCTAATGATATAAAATTTGCTATAAATAAATCTTCTCTTAAAAAATCTCCAGGTTTTGACCTGATTACTGCTGAAGTAGCAAGGTGTTTGCTCAAAAAAGCCTTTATCTATCTCTCATATATTTTTAACTCCATTATTAGACTATCATACTTTCCCATGCTATGGAAATTCTCTACTATCATCCTAGTCTCCAAGCTTAATAAGCCACCTGACTTAATAACCGCTTTTCGACCTATAAGTTTACTCCCTTTTTTTGCTAAAATTCTGGAGAAACTTATATTAAAACGTATCCTTCTATGCATTACTGAAAAATCCATCCTTCCTGATTCACAATTCGGTTTTCGCTCTTCTCACTCTACTGTCCAACAGGTTCACAGAGTTGTGGACGCCATTTCTTACTCACTAGAGAAAAAACTATACTGTACAAGTACATTTCTGGATATCTCTCAGGCCTTCGATAGGTTATGGCATGATGGCCTTCTTTATAAATTAAAAAAGTTTATTCATCCTACATACTTCGCTATTATTAAGTCGTATCTCTCCGATCGCCACTTTCAAGTTTAGTCGGTGATGAATTTTCTTCCATAGCCAATATATCAGCTGGTGTTCTACAAGGTAGTATCTTCTCCCCTATCCTGTACAATATATTTGCCACAGACCAACCAACGACACCTAATACGCTAACAGCTGACTATGCAGATGATAAGGCAATTTTATTTATACACTCTGATCTCGTCGTAGCTTCTCAAAATTTCCAATTTAATTTCAACCTCTTGGAAAAGTGGTACACTGACTGGAGATTTAAAATATGTTAAACCAAATCGGTTCATGTGTCATTCACCCTTAAACTCACCCCTTATGTCATATGCCCTGATGTCTTTATTTATAACACTCAAATTCCCAGTGCTTTGAATGTTAAATATCTTGGATTAACCCTTGATAAAAGACTGACATGGGCCCAGCGTATTAAATCCAAAAAAATTAATCTAAACCTACGTCTACGTCTTCTAAAAAACCTCATCAATAATAATAAATATACTCACATCAATACCAAATTACTTATTTACAAATCACTACTAAAGCCTGCTTGGACATATGGCCTACAGCTTTGGGGAAACGCAAAAAAAAACCAACATTAATAAAATCCAAACATTTCAAAACATTGCACTTCGCAAAATATTAAATGCCCCTCCCTATGTTTCTAACTATACTATACATACAGACAGTGCTGTGCCAGCACAATTAACGCCCGGTGCTAAGAATCATTTTTAGCGCCCTCACCCCTTCTACCAAATATTTGTACATCTTAGGCTATAAGGAGACTACATAAGTACAGGGGGTAACTACTTTTGTATTTAAATAAATAAAATAATTTTGATGCCCCAGTGGTTATGGCACCCGGTGCACGTGCACCTCTCGCATCCCCCTAAGCACGGCCCTGCATAGAGACCTTAAAATGTTTTCAGTTTCAGAAGAAGCTAAAGCATATTATAAACGTTTCTATCTCCGCACTCTAACTCATTCCAATCTTCTTGTCAGAAATCTTGCTAATCCTATAATCCCTGGCGATCCACCGAGACGGTTAAAACGGAAATGGTGTCGTGATTTATTGGCAACTAATTTTTAATATTAATTAATATTAATTAAAAATTAAAATACTAAAAAAAAAAAAATAATAGCAAATGAAAGTGTCACTAATGGGTGGCTGATTTCCTCAAAAATGTCACACTATGTATAAATGTTATTATTAAGAATACTATGTATTTTTTTTTTTTTTAATGATTTATATATAAAATCTGTTTCACATCTACTTATTGTGCCAAGTGGTATATATTGTAGATTTCATTTAAAAATAAAAAAAAATAAAAATATTTTAGTTCATACTTTTACTAGTCTTCGTGTGGTGAAGAATTATGGATAAAATCATAAAGAACAAATAACCAATAACCATTTTTGCCTCTGAACATTTCACCTTGAGCCTTGCATTCATTCTGTTTTTTTATACATTCTAGAAATCTTTTAAATGTTATTAATAACAGTCCAACGAAAACTTTTGAATGGTTCAAATTGACAACTCTATTTTTCTACATAAGATAATACAGTAATAATACAGTATAAAAATCATCAACCTTTTCCATAAAATTATTTTTGATGTATATCTTTTTTTTATCAAGGTTTTCAATAATTAAACATATTTAGATATTTTATTTACAAGCATTGCATTTACAAGCATTACATTATGTAATAAATAATATGGAAATAATGGGATTAAAACGGGACAATCTTCTAAGCGTTTCACTCGAAGTTGGTCGGGACAACCGGACTTGATGATCAAAAAAGGGACAATCTCGTTTTAAACGAGACGTTTGGTCACCCTAGTATAGTATAACAGAAAAAACAGGGAAGAATATTTTTAATCGGTGACCAAAATAGTTTATTGGCCAAAAATGGACATTCCAGAATGGCCGAAAACGGTTCCACTAGTAACTAACACGTGTTGAGTAAGTCAGATTTCTTGGTAGTTTTTTTTATTTTAAGCAGAGGTATACTCGGATATTGATATTAATCGTTTTGAAAGAAAATCAAAGTCAATAAAACGATATCTATAAACAATATCTATAACTATAAACAATAAAATATCTGTTTTATAAAATGTAATATCATAAATTAAAAACGAAAAAAGTAAAAATTAAGATTTTCTTGTGTTCTTGGTAGGTTTTAGCATAGTAGGTACGATCCTAAAATTATTTTATGATTTGGAGCACAATAATAAAATGTAATACGAGTTATCGTCGTTAGTCGTGTAAAGCATTTAAAAAAAAACAATCACCAATTCTGACAAGTTTTCATCTATCAAAGGCGATTTTCGTTCATTTTTTATTGTCAGTAAAGGACAGCTAACGAGATGGTATGACAGCATTCGCGTTATACCACTGGTCGTATCTGAATTTTTAAAATTACATTACTAAAAGTGTGTGACGTACAACCAATACATAGTATATGTATGTGTGTGTGTGTGTTCTAATTGTATTTTTAAGTGCGCAACCGTGTCACGTCACTCGCGTAGATTCCGCGCCCGCCTAGAATTGGATTTTAACGATCGTTCCGTCGAGTTTTTGAGACCTAGTATAATCACTGTTTAGGTTTGCGGCTGCGTGTGTACGAGTGCTGAAACGATTGACTAACATTCGCAAGCCATGTGATTCTTAAATCGATTTCTGGGCGAATAAAAAAAAATCTATTAAGCATAATATATTAAAATATATCAAACAGTCATTTCATACCATAGAACATAATATGCACGAAGCCTTCGACGACAACTTTAAACATTGTATTAACCTAATTCTATACGGAAAAAAATAGTTGCTAACTTAACTGTATTTACAGTATTTTTAACTATAAATTATAATTACAAATGGGACAGCTATAAAGTTGATTAAAATTACAAAATTAAAATAGTTAAGCTTTTATAGTTATTTTAACAAAAAAATTGTACACTATATTATTACTATAATGTTTAATTAATATTACTATAAAATGTAGTTGTTTATTATTATTGATTTATTAGTTTTGTTATCATTTATTTAGTTTATTTATTATTAAATTTGTTAGGTTGATCTTAGTACTAACAAATTTGATAATTTTGACAATAAAATAATGCGGCAGCGATTTAAATCTATATTTAAATATACTAATTTCAATTATCAATGTTAAGTTAAATCGATTCTTGAAAATAGCTGTTTTAGATAAATTACCTTTGATGTACTAGTTGTGATTCACGCAATGGTTTTACTTTGGCTTTTTATAAATAAACACATTATAGGTATATGTTTATAAATTGTTATGGATTTATTTCTCAGAAAATATAATAATAATTATAATAATAATTATAATAGTAGATTAAGTTAGCAGTTATAAATTATCATAATAATAATAATAATTAATAAATCGTAATAATGCTATAATTATAATAATTAATAATAATTTTTTAATAATTTATATATTTTAAGTACAAAATTTTAAAATAGATAGTTAAAATGTTATTATAATATAATATTTTACAATATAGCATTAATTACATATCATTTGTTCTTTTAAATGTACTAAAATAATCAAAATATAAATAAAAATTAAAGCTCTATTCTTAATTATAAAATAATTTTTAAAAAGGTTGCATTCAAATTAGAACAAGAGTTTTGATTGATAGACATTTTTTATTTTTTATAGTGTTCAAAATATTGAAAAAAAAAAAATGTTTAATAAAACACCATACGCGATTCGATTCAACAGGGTATTTAAAATTAAGTGAATGAAAGGCTATAAAACATACACCAATGGCTTTGGTATATCCTATAGGAGTCTCTAATAAGTACTAGGTGTCGTTAATTGTTATTTAAGTATGAATAGGATCCAACCCATCAATATTTTAATTACAACAACATATGGTTGAACAGTCAAACCTAAAGATAGTGCATAATCTATTTTTTGTTGATTCAAAATTTTGAGCTTATTTACACATTATAATAAACAAATATACATTATAACTATCTTAATATGGGTTACTATAATATAGTAAATTAAAATGGTTAACATTCAACAATGTTACACGTGAAATCTCTGAATTGTTCAATTTTGGAAGGACGATGGGTTTTATTGTTTTTGAAAACTACATTTGTAGGTTGAAACATGGAAGTTAATAATAATAGTGAAGCTAGTTCAACATCTATAAAATATTAAATTAAATAAATTAAAATACTTGCTACAAATGTCTTAACAATATGTTAACTTGCCTGGTTTTAAAGGATTGTTAAGTTTAATAAGAAACTTCGAATAAGTCGGCTCAAGTTTAACAATAAGTTTTTGTTTTTGTAGACTTAAATGTTGGTAGACTGTATCCAACGATTGTCGGTCCAGATCAAAGAAAGCCAAGTGGTAAAGTTATTTATTGACGTAGCTTGCACGCAGCTTCACCTGTATATTTGTACTTAAACAACAAACATATTCTAAGAGAGCTGAGAAGGTAGGGTTAAAAGAGTATCGTAAATTTCATTGGGTGACAATTAAGTATATGAGTTTTTTTTTAAACTAGTATAGTCGTAGATAAATAATAGATGTATGAATAATACCTTTTCTTTATTCATTTTTTCCTTTACTTCATAAATTAAATTTGGATTGTTGTCCTAGTTTTGGAAATAATTTAGCTATCATATTTTCCGTTAAAGTAAGAAAAGCCTTAGAATCAAGAAGTTAGAAATCAGTAGAAGTAGTTAAAATTGTAATATTTAATTCAACGTGATGGAATTCAAAACAATGTTTATTCAGAATGCCAAACAATTAATAATGTCTCACAATTTTAAATTTAAATTTAAATCAAATACAAGTAGTAATAAAACATGGGAGTACACAAGATGTCACATAACATAATTAGTTAAACGGCATACGTACATAAGTATACATAGGTACATATTACTTAATATGTAGTACATTTTATCGTAAGTATATAAAATTCATTGCAGCATTGTATAATGTATCTTATCAGTTTTGTCGCAGATTGTTTAATTGCCGCAGTGTACATATCACCTTTTGGAAAAAGATTTATTTTGCTGTAGTTTACATACCTAACCTTTTATTCTATAAATGTTGAGTCCGAATGGATCTGGACTATGCACATGATGACACACGTTAAACGTTAAATGAAATATTCTAAAACTACTTTAAAAACTAAAAACATTTAAAAATGCAAATTAATAGGCATATATTTCGTGTAGTATCGATTGTTGAAAAAATAATAATAAAATACGTCATATACCTGTACCATTTACGCGTTTAAAAAATGTGATTAATTTGTACAGTTTTTGAACGGCGTATACGCTCCATTACTATTATTACGGTTAATATTTGATCGTATTGAACAACATCGAAGTAGGTATAGCTTTATAATTATTACTAAAAATTTTTATTTTCCTTCCGGCGGAAAAACAACGTGCCATTGCAATACACGCATGTACAGTTTGATTTCTCTGTCAGTTTTCCTGCAGTACAGTGACGACGAATCGTAGGCCATTGGAATTTGTTACATGCACTGCAGGCGGATTGCGAACGATTTCAATGAACAACAATAATAATACACGGTGTGCATAACATAAGTGTCGGATTTAGAGGGGGACGAGTGATACCCACTTGTCCCATTCTATGAATACCGGTTGCCCGAGGCGATGTTGGTATAAGGGTGAGTAGTATGATTTGGACAGTTCTGAAACCTTATCTTCCTTATCCTCCTTATCCTTCTGAACCGCCGCCGCTCGATCGCGTACGTACGCGACACACATTATCTCCCCCCTACTTTCACCCCCACCACTATCACAGACTCCCTACCTCTTTAAAATATCCTAAGTTGCAAATGGGGATAATGTACGTTAGGAAATTACCATATCAGAAAAATAATTATTTTCATTATATTGGCTCGGAGTGAATATAACGGAGGAACAATATTTTAGTAGTGGGTGGGAGGTAATAGCCAAATTAAAATCTGCTATGGAAATCATGATAGGTAAATTCTTCCACTCGAATCAAGTCCGGTGAACGAAATTATACAAGAGATTCGTATCCACTGTCATAGTATTGTGTCTAAATTATTTTAATTTAAGTAAACACATTTCAATGATAATTTTTTTGTTATTAATCGAATTTACCTAACTCCAAACATTTCTCCTAACTGATTATCATACAAATCATTAACATCGTTTGGTGAGTTGCTCATCTTTGTATATTAAAATATATTAAAAATAAAGCAACAGTTTAACTACTGTGAAAACATGGAGTGACTTTATATGGGTATGTGGTGTTGAATACGAGACTAAAGACACATTGATGACAATATTCAACTATTTCATTTTTTATCCAATATTGCGATAGTTAAATTTTTATCTATCCGGTGATTTGGTTTGTATTGTATTTTTACTAACTACAGCCGTACCTATTTCAAGTTGGTACGTACATTTTTAATTAAGTATAAGCTTAAAATCACATTTTAATATATTATTATTGGTCGGCTAATATTCCTAGGAATGCTGCGACGCTGCTGGTGGGGTATTTAGTGGCGTCTGCAGTAGTATAGGTGTTTGTGGGGGTGAAAGTGGTGGGGAGATAATGTGTGTCGCGCACATACGCGATCGGGTGGTGGCGGTTCAGAAGGATAAGGAGGATAAGGTTTCAAAACTGTCCAAATTATACTACTAGGGTGCTCTTAAGATCATGAAAAATAAAAAAAAACCATGAACATAAAATATGTATAAATCTTTATAAAAAAAAAAAAAAATAATAATAATAATAATAATAGGTTTAACACAGGAATTTGTTATTTAACTCGTTGAACGCCGATGTCAGTACGTAGTTGACACACAGTAACCCGTTTTGTATTAAATCTTTATTTAGCGGACATAGCAGAACACATTTGAATTTTCTATCAGCCATTCGTTATCGTATTGAATGTTGCATAAAATCTACCAATTTTACAAGTGATAGTGGATTGCAGATGATGAGTTTTATAACATAAGTGAAGAAAAAAAATGTATAAAAATTTTGTTAACGATATCTTAACAAAACTACGTAAACAATTTAAATAAATTGAAAATGTTGTTCAAGATTTTTGATTTTTAGTTCCAACAATAATTTATTCTTTGGCTACGGAAGACTTGAAAAGAGCCGCAGTCGATTTATGAAATATTATATATGAAAATTATCTAAACAAATTTGAATTAATTTCAAAATTACATAGCTTGCGAGACCATGATTAAAACGTAGTTGAAAATTTATAAAAGCAAGTTTTTTAAAATTTAAAATTTAATTATAAAAATTAACTTCAAGATGCATATCCTAATATATATCAGTTGCTTACCGAATATATCTTACAATGCCAGTTACTTCAGCTTAATGTGGACGAAGTTCTTGTTAATTAAAATTAATAATAATATACCTAGAAAAAGCTAAATAATTAATTTTTAAATTTACAATTTTTCAGAAGTACAATTTTTTTAAAAGTTAAATTAAATAAAAGATTATTAATTTATATTTTTAATGGTTTTTAAGAATAATATTGACATATTCTATACTATATAAATAATATACGAAAAATCAAGTAGGTATAAAAACCTATACCCTGTATTTCTATCTACGTAAGGGTGCTGCATTTCATACCCTGAGTTTTAAATTTCCTAGATCTGGCACTGCATAGTATTATGTGGTAAAAAATATAAAATATATTAAAATACCCATAGTTATAGACGAGTACATTGGGTCTAAAACTCGGCAGTACGCAAACCCGATTTATCCCAGGGGAAACCATCGCCAGTAGGTGGAGGGGCGGGAAGGGCTTCGCCGTCTAATCTACTCTGCGTAAAATATGTTAATTTCAAAATAAAATTACAGATAATAATGCGACAAAGAAAATTGAGGTTATGTTTACAAAAATATAGTGCGAGAAATCTAATATTGCGAGCAATCCCATATTGCAGTAGTGTTGAATTTAATCTGTGTTTATTTGAAATCATCATTAGATTAGTAACTCATCTCATATTTGTGTGTATTATTATTTTTTGGATTTATTCATTGCACAATACATTTCTAGTCAACCAGGCTAATCATCGTACGTTGATGTTGTATTTACAATTTTTTTTTTCTAATAATATATATATATATAATAAAAAAAAAAAAATAAATAATGAGGATGCACTTTTTTTTGTTCTAACTAGATATGCATCAGGTTTTTTTTTACGTCCGTTTACGGATTTTTGAAATATTCTCGTTTTAAACCGCACATTAAAATTTAAAACACTCTTTTAACGTTCTTTGAATGTGACAATATTATTATATGAATACACATTTTGCTGTCGCTTGTCTCGATGGATTTCTCTGCGGTATAATAATTGTTAAAATCTAATTTTAAACATAAAAGTCTATTGATTATTTAACGTTACCAGGTATTAATCTCGTCATTGTGCTATTATGTTATAGATATACATTTTTGTTAATTTTTAAGTTCCAATAAAATACTACTCATCATTATTATACTTTGTTAGTTCAGGTGATAGTGTGCGAAAAAAATAATCCATTTATTTTTATTTTATAATTGTGTTGTAATGTTTCTTGTTTTAATTTGATTTATTTTTTTTTTAAACTTTTTCATTTAAATGTATTGAATTCTTTCTAGTTAATCATTCTTACCGGTGAATGCCGTAAATATATTAATATTGATTACGCGAGATTCGGATTAATACGAATTACGAGCAGCAGAGGTATAAGGACTAATGAACTGTCCATTCAAAGTAATATGATTTATAAAGATCCCGATTTACTATTGAACATGGCTTGCTCAAAGCTGATGATAACAACTTCTAATAAAGATGATTTAATGATATTTTGTGTTACCCTTATTATTGTGTATAAATAAATTGTGCTGTGTGTATTTGCAGGTAAAAATATTTCTCTAATGATATATATTTTTTTTTATCAAACGATAGCGACAATCATAATGGTGTGTACATAATGTGTTTATAACGGAACCGGGTGGGTTCTCATACTTTCTCTTTGGATTTTAAGAATATAACTGTTTTTAACTGAGTATAATTATATTATATTATGATTTTTAATAATTTTAAATAGTTTTACATAATATACATATTTATATTTTTGTACTGCAAAATGATGTCAGCAGAATTTTTTGGTGAGGTGAAATTAACTGGTTAAACAATTTATACAAATGAATATACATTTTCAATAATTATAAAATCTTAACTTTATAAGGAATTATAATCATTCATCACTGATCCTATTGTGTGAGTTTAACAAGATTTAATGTATTCAAAAAAATAATTTCTTATTTGATTTTTTAAAAGAAAAAAATTTGAACGTCATAATGTGTATAAAAATGTAGAACAATTTAAAATATTTATGATGGTCTGATAGTTTTGATCGAGTTCAATCTTGATTTAGGTATTTATAACTATCTGAAAGATGTTTTGCAACCACCATGTAATAGATTAAATATTAAACAATTAATAATTAAATTATATTAGATTAAATATTACATTTTATAGTACATTAAATATTATTACACAAGAAGAAAAAGTAAAAGTAAAAAAAAATAATGGTTTTATGTTTTCTTGGTTCAATTTCACTAATACTATTTTTTAGAGAACTGTTGACGCTTGTTTTTATCAGTTAAATAAAGTCTCTTTGGGTATTTAATGATGTGACGTATTTATCCTTTATTGTTGATTTTGCGGCTTTGTAATCTGAGAAACCTGTTTTTGCGATGTCCGTCATAAGGCACACCTCCATTAAAACATGTTCTTGTCAAATCCTAAAAATTCTAATATAATCTTATAATCTCTATTGGGTGCTAGTTTTTTTTCACTTCTGATATTTCAAGACCTGACCAAGTTTTTTAACTTATGTCCGAGATGACGAATGATTGATTTCTCGTCATTTGATACGTATTGTCTCCGACTTCAACGTGACGCTGCATATAAAAGTTGACATAGCATGCCATCAATTATTAACCTTTCCCATTTCAGAGGCCGCAGTGAGAGTCAATAACCATTACTGTTAAGATAATTTCATTTAATTTTCCAATCCAAAAGGTATACATTTTTAATTTTAATCATTCAAGTTATTTTTTTTTCGCTATCGATAAACAAGCATAATATTATCAGTAATATTTGTCGTGGAAATCGCAACATGTTACGTAAACGTTGAACGAAGATTATCCAATCTTAATCCACACTTCAATTCTGAAAATGGTAAATTATAAACGTATTACATGTACGATTTTCATCCAATTTTCGTATAAATTTAACTCAGCTGATCTCAAACTGAGCTACGGCTTCGTTGGTATAGATCGTAATTTCTCCCACGATGGATTACATTTCTAGTCGAACTATTTTAATTTTTAATTTATTCAAACTATACATTAATCAAATTGTTTTTATTCTATTTGTGTTCAATGCGTTTTATCTTGTTACTATCCGTATTCAGGATTTTCATTTTTGACGAACAAATAATAAAAGTTACTAATAATAAGTAATAATAATAATAACAATAAGTAAGTAGCGTAAGAAATATTTGGTAAATCAATTATTATTTTTTTTACCGACAATATACAGCAAACCGTACACGGGGTTAGTATGGGGACTGTATCGAACATCATTGTTTGTGTTATGAAGCGTAAGACTGGGTTTTCGACTAATTTCTAAATCAATATTTAGCGAAATATTAACATTTGCCACTGTTCACCAATGTTTGTCAGTACACGATATTAGAGTTGAGCGAATATGATATATTATATTTTGACAAAACGATACAACTACACGTACAGTATCAGAGTGTAATACTGATGCATATATGGTTTTCAGATTTAACCCTGAAGTCTGTTCTCGTGTACACATCCGAAAGATTGATACACAATATACGCACACTTGTTTTTATAGACAGCAGTGCGTGGTTGTTTTGAGTTTGCGTTCGTTATTGATGGTTGGTGGGACCGATATTGATTGACATGCATGGAGACGACACCGTAAAATCACGGACCGCCCAGTGATTTTACGGCGTCGATCATTAACAGTCCTTCAAAATCTATGTGTTGACGCAAAGTAATGCGGCGAAAAGGGATGATGGCTGAAATCCGGTCTTCCAATTCTATTAGTACCTTTGCCAGCGCTAAAAAAAAATAATAATAATAAATAAATAATAGTGAAGCATACACTTTTACGAATACCGAAAGACGCACAGGAAAAAAACGATTTTTTTCTCTCTTTAGATTTCTTCCGAATGAATTTTTAAATCCATTACGGAACTTACTCCGCAATAAATTTTTAACCGTATTAATATACATTTGAGTGGTGAACATACGGCGGTCGGAAATACATTTAAGATCTTAATCCAACTTAGGACGGTAGATTTAACGGGGAGCCATAAATTCTGACTAGTCTATTATTGATTTTCAATAACATTATAACACATTTGGTCACAAAAGCTTGTTTATATTATTATTTTTTTACCATTATTTTATCGGGACAAAATCGGGCGGGCATTTTTAGTCGTTAAAAGTTTAATTTTTATCCGTTACATTACTTACTTTATTTACGTATACTATATGCACGTTACATACATGCTTTATTCGTGGGACGAAATAATTTAATGCCACTAAGATCGTGGAACTCATGGGTCCACTGTGGCCGTTGGTCTATTTATTTTTTCTCTGTTACTCCAAAAAACTACATAATATGCGTATTTTAAATCGGCTCTAGATGCGGGTGGTTTGTTGACGATATATTTTCCCAGTGTCCCGTTACTCATAAGACATGTATCAATTTAAATCTGTTTGTGGTGTAAATTTAAAACGCTAATTACAGTAATCCAACGGGTTGATAATGAATTAAAACTCAAATATTCAAATATGGTTTTATTTTTTCATACTAACAAGTATGATTTTAAAAACTAAACAGTGCTATTTATAGTATATTATTATTATTCTATAGGTATACATTTCGCCATGGATATATTATTCACGTTTTTTTTCGATTCACAAATAGCGTTAGCCTTGGGCCGGCTGCAAAACTGCCATTACCAAACCGGGATCGTTGTGACCCTATATTACAGATTTACTCTAATTTCAGGCAAATGACAATACTACGAGAACGTTAAAATGCAGGAAATACAAAGAATTATAGTGGAAATATGCGGAATTTACATTTCTGTATGTTTTTTATGTGTGATGGTAGAATAGAGCGCTGTTATAAATATAATATTTATGTAAATTAACACAAAACTTATAATTGTATTCGAGTTTAGTTCAGAAATTCATCCATGCATTTTCACCATAAAAAAATATAAACTTTTATAAATGAGTTTCATTCATTATTACTTTTCATAATAAATGTATACTTTTTTTAACCCTCGAATCAATAAATATGTATTGTTTCGTTGGAATTTTTCGTAACACGCAGTAGTTCGATTTTCCAACAAGGAAGTTTAAATGTGTCTAAAAATGTGTTTCAATAATATTAACATTTTTAAATTAATAAAGAAAAAAATTTTTATTTTATAGTTTATATTGAAGTAGTACGAGGGGCAAATGATAAGTAATGCACAATCGCGGATAAGTCACATGAGTAATAAGATAAAAAATTCAAATTAGTGTAAAAATATAGCTATTTTATCATTTATAATTGTTAAACTGTGCTTGAACGTCACTTTGCTTGTTTCTATCAGTAGGTGTCAGAATGGAACCTAGTACATATATAATTTTAACAACATTAAAACAACGAGCTGTAATAAAATATTAAAATTTTTGAAATAAAGCTTATCTAACGGATTATATGGAAAAGAAGACAACTGTAAATTCAGTCCGATACATTGACACACTGTAAAAATTAAGGAGATGGATGTCTCATGTTTGTGCATCAATTGAGACAATTTTGTTGCAGCACGATAACGCCAGATCTCACACATCAAATACAATCAGCGCCGCTTTAAAAATTAAACTTCGGGGTCATTCAACACTCACCCTATTCTCCAGATTTGGCACCTTGTCACTTCCACTTTATTGTAGACCTAAAAGGAACCTTAAAGGTATCCATTACAATTTGGACGAAGAAATCAAAAGAAGTGAAGTCTTGGATAAAAGAGAGACCAGCTTCATATTTCAGTGACGGTATGAAAAAATTTGTGATTCGTTGGGAGAAATGTATATTTGTAAATGCTGATTATATAGAAAAATAAAATACTAATTTTTTGCTAAAGAAATATAATTTCATACTTTATTTTAAAATTTGAATTATTTCTCTCCATTCTCGAAAAATTCACGTTTGTGCATTATTTATCATTTCCCCCTCGTATATTTGTAAAATGTATTTTGTAAGCACATTTATTTATTTAATTATTTCAACGGTTAAAATTACAACAAAATATATATTAAAATATTAGTAAAATTGATACATTACCCGAAAAACAACAAATAAAACAGAACATTTAAAATATAAAAATATCATAACGTAGAACAGGGGTCTCCAACCTCCAGCTAGTCAAGCTTTTCAAACCAGCCAAATAAACTGATATTTTATCAATATTATTTCAAATATGAAAAAATGTGCACGTGAAATTATATCAATATTTAGGTCCACTTACTTACGTGAACAGATGTTTTAAAAAATGAAATACGTCAAATCCAAGTACAAAAATAATTTAAGCTACAAACATTTACAAATAAGACTGTTGATTGGAACAATAATGCTTGATTTAAACTATCAAGAAATTTTAACACACATGCAATTCTAAACTTCTTGTTGAGTAACTTACTTGTATCTCAATAGAACAAATTTTGAATTATAAAAATTAAAAACATAAAAATAAAAAATAAATATATTCGTACATTTTTCTAAAATCTATAAATAGATCTTATCTATTATTATCTATTCTTAAATTTCATTACCTCAATATTCCTCTAAAAATATTGGTTCACGGTGCCAGAATATATCTCAGATACGGCATAAAAAAAGGTTTGGAGACTCCTGACGTAGAGTAATTAATTAATGTTACTAACTGTTTTATTATAGATTAAAAAAAATTACTTAAACTAGAATTTGATAAGTATAAATAAGACTTTTTTGTTTCGGCCCTAATTAAAGAGTATTAGTCAAATGATAACATTTTATTTTAGTAGTAGAAAAATGTTTTTTTAACTCGATATTCGTGGTTTAAAGTTGTAATTTACAAACAAAAAAAATCAAATAAAAAATTAGATTAAATAATATAATTTTTCTCAATAACCTTAATTACGTTTTCACTTGAATTCGTAATACTTGTAAGGCTTATTGTAATAAAAATCAAATTAAAAATGAAGTCGTAAAAATATGTATGTATAATTAAATTATAATTTACCTAAATGTATTATATTAATGAAAACGCATAACAAGTTGTTATGATTAATTTTAACATTTATTATAAGGCGTACAATCTGTAATTAATTATTAAAATAATGATGCATACAAAATATAATTAATAAATTCATACACATGAATAAAAGCAACCACTCATAAAAGACTTCATAAATTGATTAGGTTGATTTTTTGTTTTTTGCTATTTTTCTTTATATATACATTTAATTAGTATTTAAATCTCATAAAAGTTTTTAATACGCTGTGTTTTGTCTTGTACAAGTATACAGTCATATTGCTTTCAAGCTCATATATTTATTTTGTTTTTTTAAGCATAATAACTACTAAACGGTTATTGTCATAGAAATATTGATGAATAATTACGAATTTTACTTTCATTGTTCAGTCATGGTTTATACTTCCATAAGTTTTCTTTTATAATTATATAGCAAATATTAGTTGATACCACTTGTTTGTTGATAAAAATCCTATCTCTTCTTATAAATATAGTACTAAATTAGATAACAATTAAGTTACGTCGGTTCTATATTTGGTGTCGCCGTAGCCACTTCGAACAAGTTCGTACGTCGTGTTTCATATGATTAACATGTACAATCGAGTTCAATGTTATAAATGATTTAAGTAAATTATTAACATATTTATTATTTTTTATATATTTTAAATGTTCATATTATAGTATGCAACGGTACATAAATTTAATGTGGGGCTAAACTTTTTTAATAATTGATGTTGACCGGCGCGGCGGTGGCTAGTGGAACATGTAACACACAATCACCTTTTAAATTAAATATCTAGTTTTTAGGATTGAAAAAAGTGAACATTTTAACTTTTCAAAATCATATTATCTCATTTTTAATTAAATATAAAACAATAAGTTTTTTTACCCGTAGTTAGTTAAAAAATAACGAAGTGCAAGTCTGCAGATAGTTCACCCGGAATGAAATATGTTCCAATGATTAAATATCTTACATGTAATGATAATAAAAATGGCTACTTTATATATACTTAAAGGCAAGAGTTGAACTGTTTAAAACTCGAAAAGTTATTTTTAAATTTATATATATATATATATATATATTATACAAATAAACGTTCTAACAGTAAGCGAATATTCGCATTACGAGGATATAATACAAGTTTTAGGTATTAGAACTAAATCGTGTCAGGATTGTTAGAGTGAAATATATTAGGTTACATGAAACCATTGATATATTTCTGAATATATTTAGACTAATGAAATGTTTGCAAAAGCAGGTTTTGAAACGTAAAACAGATCGAATAACCAATTTAAATGTGCTTCTTTATTTACGAAACTTGGGCTGATAAAATCTAAAATGTTTTTTGAATTTTCAAGAAAAACCGTCATTTTCATAATTAAATTTGTTTATTTTAGGTGAGAGTGTCAATGCAAAAAGCAAAAATACATAATGGAGCATATCATGTATATTTTTATTTCAAGTTATTTATTGTGTGTCAATCAAGCATGTTTGTACATAACATGATACTCAGTAAAAGGTAAATGAAAACAATCGGTAATATTTTCGTTGATATTTTCAATTATTAAATTTGAAGATTAATTAAGATTTTAAATTGATCTTTTGCAACATCAAAAATACTATATCTTAGTTTTAATATTACCTTATATGTATAATGAAGTTGCGATAGTTAAAAATTATTTTTCGAATAAAATTTTGGATAATAAACATATTTTGTTATGTCAACGATTACTGAAATATTAAGAAACGCAAGCCAAAATATTTCTTGTTCAAAACATGCAAATTTTACAATTTTCCAGGTCAAATAACTATTGTCTAAAGCGTTCAGTTTTCCATCCAACTGAGGGTTATTATTCGACCTTTGAGCACTTAAATTACCTTAAAAATTGAAAATTTAACACTTTATGGTGTACGGATCGAGTACAATAATTTCTCGTGTCACTCGTAATCCATAGCCGTCAAGTACTTTCTCGAGTCAATACACAACCGGCGTGATACCAATGTGATATTTTCATAGCTGGTATACACCATAGTGGCAATCTTTGTACATATACTTCAACTTCATGCGTATTTAAATACTATTTATATGTAATAACTGCAATAACTACAATGCTACAATAACTTAAAATTTTCATTCCAACCCCTTGCAATCAAATTATCAAATTTTATTTAGAGCATCGCACATTTATGGTGCGTCAAAAAAACGAAAGCTCCTAACAAATAAATGCAGGTTTCTCCATTATTTTATAATATTTTCATTTCTGACATACCTACATTAAACAGTATTTTATTAGCAACATTCGTTGACGACACAGCGGTACAGTTTTTAACAACAACCCTTATATGACCTCAAATTTAACCCAAAACAAATTGAAGATTGGGCAGACAATTAGAAATTCAAAACGAATGAAGAGAAGTCCATACAAGTAAATTTCACTTTTAGCTGTAATGAATGTCCTCACTTAAATTAAATAATAAATAAATACATTTAGAAACATGTACAAAATACTTAGATATAATTTGATATAAAAGGTTGAATCCATACAATATAAAAAATCAAGAAATTAAATACACGTTTTCAATTACTATGATAAATCTTAAAATCAAAAATTAGTCTTAAAAATAAAATTCTTATTTATAAAATGGACATTAGACCTTTATATGCTTATACCACTCAAATTTGTGGTCCTGCTAATCCCTCAAATATTCATCCAGTACAAGCTTTCCAGGCCATTTCTTTACAACTCATTACAAACGCTCCATAATACATAGCAAAAATTGTTCTATACAAAGACTTAAAAATACCAACAGTAAATGAAATTTATAAAAACCATTATAAAAGATTCCACTCCAAATTAAATGTCCACATAAACACTCACATAAATGATATGCATTCCTACACATTTTCTCAGCACATCAACCGACAACTCAAAAAAAATTGGTCAAAAGATTTATTAGATATTTTAAAAAACATAAAAACAATAATACGAATAATAAATATTTTAATCATATCAAAAATGCTTTGACTGCGAAAACGTAATAATCATTATAATAAAAATGTGGCGAACGAAAAGAAAACGATGCATTCGGTTAAACTCCGAAAAGCGTTTTATCCGTTCTAGTCCGACTGTTACGATAATCGTGCAACGAGAAGGTCGAGCGCCCGATAAATGTGGATTGCTTTGCGTGTACACGTTCGTCCGCCAGTGTTCTACCATGCGGCTGGACGATTATAAGTTTGGAAATGGGGTAATTATTTTACGACCCGTTAGCTAGGCGCAATAATGACGGAAGGAAAAGAAGGAAAAAAATAAATCCTCTTTCACGCGTATTTTAAATATACATATATACATACATACACTTGTATCTATTCCGGATGGCGAATTTAAATGTACCGTTCAAAAAGTAAAACCGATGTATAAGTCGTATAACTGCGGTTCGCTGCATCTAAGTGTCTGAAGATCTTTAAAACAATGTTAACGTTTTGTAAAATTCACTGTTATTGCCTGATGCGCGAGAGCACAAAAAATATTTCTAGAAGAGTTTTAAGGTAGACTACGATCAAGGACCATGGTTATCTTTATTATTATTACGACCGAAAGTTTGATTCGATTACCTTATTACTTGGCTAATATCCTGATCATACGAGCAAAAAAATATTGATCGTTAAGTTCGGTCGTGGGCGTAACTTGGAAATTTGTTAGGAAGGGCAAATATATAGTCACATATCAACTGGTCTATATAGTTAACCTTACATTACTTACTTGTAAATATATTTTAACATTACCATTTATTGTAGATTAGTACGAGGTGATCAATATTACTAAGTAATGAAATAAATCAAACATAATTAACCCGTAACTGATACGGTGTAAAAAAATCACACTACTGGTATGGTGCGGTCTCTCATACCGCTTAGTTTCTTAATTTTACCGCTTAATTTTGGATCATTTATTTCAGTTATACTATCATATATTTGCAAAAATATTATCATTTTTATGTCAACTTTCATTAGATGATAATTTTTCAAATCAAATTTAATTTTTTTAAGGAAATAAATTAATGTTTTGAAAATTTTTAAAAATGTATCATATAATTTTCTACTTGAGTTTTGATTAGCTCTGGAGCATTTTAAAATAAATTTTAAACTTAAAAAACGTCTTAATATTGTAGTAGACATAATTTGAAGTAGAATAAAAAAAAAAAATTGACGAAAAGTTTTCAATTTTTAAATAAAAATTACTGAAGTAAAAATAGCTCTTTTTTTGGGTATGTACCTACTCAAACTAAAAGAAATGAATGAAAAATCATATATAAAATTTAATTTTTTTTTTATATATATTTATTTATTATTAACTTGAATAAAATATAATAGCTTTTTCTATTTTATAATAAATAACGAAAAAAAAATTAATTGTATGAGATTTATTCGAATTTTTGATAAGAAAAATAATAATATTAGTGGTATGGTGTAGTCTGACAGACTGCTTATAAAATTTAAACAGCTGTGACGACCAAAATCTAATATATTAACCTTCATAACCATGGTTATTATTTCAATGCTATATCCATAGAAAGGTACAATCTACATCCGTGATCATATCAGCAATATCTTATCACCTAAATAAAAACTAAAAACAGCAGCGGTCATTGGGACCGCTCTATAGGTATCAGTTACGTAAACTTACATACATTAAAAAACATGGACATTTTTAATATTTTATAATTTCTAAACAAAAAAGTCGCTTTACTACCTAAATATTATTATATAAAATTATTCATTATTCATTATCTAACATAACGTTAGACAAGCTAAATTTGAAAATTAAGATTTTTTTAAAAAAAAATTGTATGGTTATAGCTATAACCAGTTGTTTTGTATTTATTTTAAAATAAGATGTGTTAAATATCAGAGGGGGCATTGTCCCTCCTAATTTATTCTAGGGGGAAATGCTTCCCCCTGTCCTCTCCAGTTTACACCTATGAGTGCAGTTACGCAAATATACATTTTCAGCCAGTAGAGGGTGGGAGGTTGTTGAAATCCTAACTTTCCACCTCCTCTGTACGTGCCCGATTCATCACGTAGCTTAACTTTATTCACTTGCCCGATCGTTAATAATGTTCTCGATCATGGTTATAGTGTTTATGTGCACGTGTCACATTTCTGTCACAGCGATGTGGGTGTATATAACAATATTACCACAAGAAGAACGTGGTTTACGATCGCGTGATCGAACGGCAAAGAAGACGACGTGATGTACATATAATACATAATGTATGTACTTGCATCGTAACAAATCAATATTACCGCCATATATATTACATCACGGCACATAAAATGGTATATGTAATATTATACCAATATAACCGCGTTGGTGGTTGATAATTTTCTATTTTTGGGCGATACAACCGCAACGTTCAATTTTCATCCGGTCGGGACGTGATCGAGGATTTCGTTACACACCGTCGCCTGCAGCGTTGCATTTAATTGAGTTAACTATATTACATATGAAAATGTTAGGTAACAATCAGCACATGTTATATCGTGACGAAGAAGAACTTATTTTTTTTTTTTTTACTCCGTACGTAATGTAATAATAATATGGAATGAAGTGGCGTTCGCTTCGTCGTGTATACTTGTCTATGTATATATATATGGTATAATGATATGTCGTCTATTGTAGCGATGCCCTCGAGTAAAATCATACAACACAATAGTGCATTGTCGTGTATCCCCACATAAGACTTCTATCGCACAAGTACAGTACACCACCGCATCGTAGTCGGGTTAACTCTAATTAAAAAAAATAACTCAAGTTCGAGACGACCTAACCTTCCAAAAGCGGGCGAATATACTGCGAAATTAGGTTGGATTTTGCGTTTTTTTGTTGTGCGGCCCCACATGTACCGCATTCAGAACATGTACACCATACAGGAATTTTATGTGTATGTGTTATGGGAATATCGGGCGATTTTGTCTTACCCGGGCAATTTGAACCTCGAATAGCAATAAATAATTGTTATATTTATAATAATCACTATACAATATTTTACCAGTAATTTATTATAACTGTATACAGAATAAAGTAAAAAAATATCAGTATAATATTTCTTACTCACTATTCAAATTCTTCCATAGTATAACTATTGTTTTCTCATACAGCCATATTAGATTGATAGATGTAAATAAAATCAGACGACAATATATGAACAATAATTGATTAATGATTAATAATGATTAATCAGTTAAATTTTCGTGCTAATATGACGTGATGATAGGGCAAGGAGACGAGAAATACATAGAGATTTGTAATCTTCATCTGGTTGCGTTTGCATATCAACAAGGTCAATTTGACATCTCGAATTAATTTCCGAAGAATTAATCGGTTTTACCACCAATCCTCCTTTCATCTTATTTCCTTTTCTCTGACACGAACCACAAATATTTAAAAATAACGTTATCGTCTCTCTAGTAACATTTTTAAAATGTTTATATAATTCATATTCCATACCGATTTCTACTACCGTACCCAATAGATTTATTTTTATTCGAGGTTCAAATTGTCCGGACAGAACCAAATTGACTGAGAAATGAGTACATTGCCCGGTATTCCATTTTGCCCGTAACATATTTACACCAGATACCATTTCTCCAATTACCAATTTGGAATTAATAACTTGAAACGTGGTAACGACTGAATAGGACATCAAATGATTGTTGCACA
The DNA here is from genome assembly GCF_003268045.1 of Sipha flava. Lineage (NCBI taxonomy): Eukaryota > Metazoa > Arthropoda > Insecta > Hemiptera > Aphididae > Sipha > Sipha flava. The sequence continues at coordinate 406,643 of NW_020273010.1, forward strand.
CAATGCACGTGGTCGTCGCGAATTCGGTTCGAACGTTTTTGTGAAGGCAGTGCATAAAACCACAATAATACCATTTTTATATTAAAACTAGTGTAAACTCACCTAAATCATATTTTAAGAATAAAAACATGATTCGTGTTAGTAACACGTAACACGTCGTGTTACTAAGTCGGTTTTTACGGTATTTTTATTTTTAAGAGAGTCGTGAGTTTTATTCAAATCGATATGTTTCACGTTCCTGTGACTCGTTTGAAAATAAAAATATCGTAGGAAACCGACGTTCGAACACAGTTAATGACGTAGTTTTCCCTTCAAGTTTGATTGTACTTGGTCAGTTTGTTCTAATGTTATTATAAAGCTAATGAAATCGGTTCTGCTGAACGCAGATTCCCTATTGGTCGATTCCGTCTTTATAGACCGAGACAACATGTCACGCTGGTGCTTCTTAATAACGGACGATTTTGCCTTTGACCGAAACCGAGCTTTTTGCGAAACGACAATACGATACGCTGTCGAGCATAATATATGTATAAATAATGTGTACGCGAGTGGTATACAACAAGGCAACCCATTAGGATCGGCGGTAGCGGCTGCGGCGGCGATGTAGGTATGTAGTCATTATAATATTATTTAAAAAAATAAAAATACCATTAATCATGGGTGTAAAGATCTCCGCGGTGATTTTTTATCGTTTTTCACACGTAACCAATTTTTACTTTTGTTCTCGTTCCACGGGTTGGAATAAGAATTTTATTGATGAAAATTGCTAATTTAATGGTTTTTCTTTAAAAGTATATTATTCTCGTGACAGTGAATGATGATGATGAATTGATTGTTTCACGTTGCACTTTATTTATGCGTGGCATGTAAACATGTTTCTTCGAAACCGTTTGTTTTATACAAATGATTATCGATAAATATAATAAAAATAATATTAATTATAATAATAATACTTTAATAATATTATGTGTGTCTTATAAACATTTTTCCGGTTCGTTTTTACCTAGGCTTAGGTATATCTATCTATATTCTATGTTACACGATGGTTTCGTTAACGTTTCTGGATCAACGAAAAGTTTTCGATTTAAAGTTAAACAGAGTATAATTATATTGATGCAACAAGGGGCGTGGTTTAACAATGGATTGTAACGATTTATGTTTTTGTTGCGAAAACATCGTGTTAAAAGACTGTGTCTAAATAATGGATAAATTGGATTAAAGCGGCCAAAAAATATTTGATCCAAAATATTATGTGTACACTAATGGGTAAAAAAAAGTGTATAAAAATGAATGTTACAAAACGAATGGTGGATACACCTACGGCAAAAAGGAGTTGAAGAAATGCCAGAAATATTAAAAATAGAAACATGGCTTATAAATTCAAAGACAAATTTGTAACTCGTCCAAAATGTTTGTCTCTCTTTCCCTCAGACCGTTATCGTAAAATAAAATAAACCACTAAACATTTATTGTAATGGTACTCGATTGTTGTACATAAAATAATATTGTTTTTATAATATCCCAATGTACTGAATAAATTATACCGATCAAGTATTACTCTTATTTTAAGTGACTCCAAATTAAAATGTATTTAATTATTTTACAGTTTTGTACAGCACTTTTGAAAATGTCCATGTGATTAATGATCTACTATTATCAGATAAATCGATGGACAAAAATATTACATAGGGTGTTCTTCATAATTCGTCAGAGATTAAATCCATTTAAATGGATGTACTGTTACGTATTTTGTTGAGTTTTATAATTTTTTTTCTTTCTACAAGTTCGTGGGTTCATCATATTTTTTAAATGTTAGTATTATAAAATTATTCAACGGAACACGGTTTGGTTCTTGTCGTTGAATTTATGTTCTTACAAGCTTCGTATTGTCTCAAGTATTTTTTACTCCTCGTTAAATTGCAAAGCTCTCGTCACTTGCGATTTCGATTTATTAAAAAACTATTTTATTAATAACATTATTTTTTTGTGAACGATTATGATATCTCAGTCACATTCGGTTTGGATTAATTTTTTTCCTACTGAAAAAAAATCGGTGTTATTAAATTCCAAAGGTTATATTTTATTGTTACAGTTCAGTTAATGATTGCTCATTGTTTGATGATTAATAATAATAATTAATAATCATTTTCAGAATTAAATATTTACTAAAATATTACGTAAAATAATATTTATTTTCAAGATTAAAACCATCTCATTTCACCAAAATCATTATTCTTATGTTAATAGCATATTATGAAACAATACGTAAAAATAAAATATCTGTGTTTATTATTACACATTTTTTAATAATTTTCAACCAAAACAAAATATACAACAACATTTACATATTGTTAGTGTTCATTATAAGAAATCATCCATATTTGAGGATACAGTCGTATCAGTGTCTTCAGAAGAAGATATGGAACCAGGAAAACGTCCTGGTCCCGATATTTTACATCACAGTTCAATGGTTTCTGGACCTTTCCATGTTACTCCCAATCGCACCATGTTGTAGAATTTTATCACACTTAATAGACTCAGCACCTATTCAACAAAAACAACATAAAACAGGTTATTATTGTGTATTAATATTGACATGTTGGCTTCAAACGACTCGATGATAATTGTACAACACATGCTTTTCTATGATCAATAAAATAATTTTATTGATTGGAGATATTTATTATATTATTTGAAAAAGACTTATTGTATATTGATGTGTTTATAAAGTTTAAGTATTCGTAGTACTGTGAACTAAAAAAAATTAGAAATAAGCATTTTTGTCCAATATCTTTCGAGCACAATATTTAACGTGATCCATTATTGGTTATTAATAGCTTCCAGATATTAATGACTTTTTGGTTACATTTTTTATTTTGAAATATTTTGGATAATATTTTTTTGTCTAAAAATAGGGTTCTATATATTATGAAACAATAAATATGTAACAATTTTTTTTCCACTTGAGTTCGTTGGACTTATTTAGAAATTATTGGTAAATTTAAATCTGTTATTGCACGATTGAGCGTAAAATCATGATTTTATTTTCTTCATTGATTTTTACAAATTTTTCGAAAAAAAATTATGTTTTAGTTTAAAATTATATCTGAATAATTTATAAACATTTAAATACACTTTATTTCACTCATATCTTGTACGTCTATCATCACCTTTTTAAAATACCCACCATATAATCTAAACGGTGTAGAGGCTTATTAAATAATTTAAAAATATCTTGAAAATTCATTGAAAATATCTTTTAATTAATTATTAATTAAAAGATATTTTCAAAGGCTGATTTTCTCAACATGTCATTCGTTCTATTATAACATTTTATTATGTTGCAAAATTTGCTCACAAAAATCATTATGACGTACAGATTTGATATTATATTAAACAAAAAAAACATTTTAAACAATTTTTTTTTGTTATTGAGACAAATTTTCGAGTAAAATTATTTGAAATCAATAAACCATACTTAGCATATTGTTTTGAACTAAAATTAATGTTTTTGTGATCAAAATTATATAGTTTGTATTGTAATTCCAATACATTTAAAATGTAAGTAATTTTTTCCATGTCTATAAGTTATTGACGTAAACTTTACAAAAACGTTCAGTTTTATTTACATTAATCTATAGTTTTATCATTCTAAACTGACGTATTGAAAACCCATTAGGAACTAAATAAAACTAAACGGTGTTTTTTTAAATCAAGTAGCTGCCTATAGATATATCAGTTTTTGTTTTTGGCAATCTGTAGTTGTGCTTTAAAAAGCATTTGCTGCATGGCAATTATTGTAATAAACATTAAAGTTTAAATCGAACACCTGGTAACGTCAATGTGGTTTATACACCACAGCTCGTTTATTTATGATTTTCGAAATCACCTTTAAATGCGTTCTCAATGTAACCGAGAATATCAAACTAATTGTGAATTTCTCCCGGGAATTTCTGCATTAAATTATTATTTGTTGTATAGCGTTGTATTTTTTATTTTCAAAATGATTTCATTTGAACATCGTCGGGTGGTGTGTAATATCGAAGGCAAGAAAATTTATCTCTTAAACGAATAGTATTTTATCCCTCAATGTCAATATTGTATTATACATATTTATGTCGAACCATTCATAATATTTTAGTTTTCGTTATTCATGATCCGACATATTTAATCGAACATTGGGAGGTGTGAGTGTGTGTATGCGGTTTGTGTGTGCGCCCATTCTCGCACGCGCATATTATCAGCATGCGGAAACTATGTAAATCTCCTGTATGCTAAGGCTCAGATAAGTAATGGATTTAACTACGTATTTATTGAAATAAGTGTCAACTATATTTGTTTTTTGAATACTATATGAATATTTTATTTTACGTAAATACTATATCGAATGAAAGCTTGGTCGAAGGACTAAAGTGATATCACCGTAACAGTATGTAGTATAATATCATCACATCTCATTATAGTAATGTGCAGTATAATATTGTTATTAAAGTGTTTTATAAAGCTTAGTTTTGAGGAGGCAGAAGATAGTGCATATGTTTTGGTTGTGTAACATTATGGTAAATAGGAATATGTATAAGATGTGTAATATGCGACTTATTATCATGTCGGACTTTGGTGTAACAAAATTCAGAGTACATACAAAACGCAGACATCTAGTTAAATCTCAGTCTAATAATCAATTTTAGGTCTGTATGGTGATGAATTTTCATCAAAAATAATATTGGTATGGGTAATTTTTTCATCAAACGTAATGGAAAACAATTATAAAGACTGAATTCGTAATTACAAATTCAATAAAAGTGGAAAAAATCATAAATATGTAAATAAATATATTTATTTATTTTTTTGAGTTTTTTATTTTTAAAGAATATTTCAGCTGAAAGCACATGAAGTAGTAGTATTATTATGTTTATCGAAAGGTTTTAAGTGTGAATTTTGACTGTGCACTGTTGTATTCATGTATTTCAAATCAATAATACGTGGTTATAAAGCATTTTTATTTTTATACTTTAAAATATTAAAATTTACAATCTGTAGCATATTCACAGCAAGTAAATATGATGAGGGAAATATTTACATGACATGAATATAATAGGAGGAAGGAGACTGTTCGGTGACAGAACCCTTAAGGAATAAAAATTACAGTTCTGAATTTAATAGATCCTTGCAGAAGTTTATTTTAATCGACGGGAAGAGGAAGGAGAGGATTTGGTTTAAAGTTTTAACATTTTTTTCACCCTACATATGAAATACATATTTTTCACAGTAAATAACATAAAATAGTAAAAATAGTATAAAATCATAGCATTGAACTTCTTAAAGTAATAAATAATTTATAAATAATAAATAATAAATAATACAACTATTTTAATCATGATAATAAATCATTCTTTAATTATTAAAGCCCTTATATTTATTGCTGTCTAATATTGATTATATCATTAAATTATTAAGCCAAATATTACTTTTGCACTTTAAAGTTTGTAAAACAACGAAAGAAAAATATTATCCATAATGGGGGTTTCTTGCGTTAAAATGCTAAAATCGTGAATTCACATTTATGATGAAAATTATTTTCCTGACGAGTGAATTATTTATAGAATCATTTTTTTTTTATACTCAGCAAAAATAATGGTGTATTGTGACAGTATAATTCCAAAATTTAATAAACAGATAAATGTATTTTCACCAACCGAATGTGTAATTTTTTGTTCAATATTTTATTTTACCTACATCTTATCATCATTTATTTCATTATTGTAGATATGGTAAATGAAACGCAATTGCTACATTTGCTTACGTTCGAAGAACTGCGAAAATTATACCTACGAAACAGTGAGAGATTATCGTTAGTTTTTTTTATACAAACCTAATACAAACAATATGTGCAAAAATTGACTTGAAAGTGGTCGTCGGTAAACGAGTTTGGTGAAAATTTAAATGTCTAATCGTAACGAAAATATCAATAACTTCGCGATTCGGATAACGGGGTGGATGAGGAGGAGGAAAATTATTTCTTACAATTCAAAAGAATCAACGACGACATTCTGTATTAGGACAAGAAGTATTTAATCAACGAAGAACTACATGTACTTTTTTTCGTCCCCGGCCACAAGTAAAACTTTGTTATTGTTGTACCAAATGGGATTGATGCGCGCTGTTTACGTTGTAGGCCGAGTGGTGCAGGCGAAATTGCCTCTGCACGCACAAGTTCGTTAAGGAAAACTATTCCGAGAATCACAATGACTGAAGTGTTGTTGGATACCGCCGTAATTGCATATGACTTGACGAGTAGGCGAGTATAAGCTAATGGACCGATACCAGCATGCGCGTAAAAAACGATCGATGATTGTCGGATGCCGTGATGGACTGCAGCTACCAATATTGACGAACAACTAAGTAAAAATGATAATAAAAAAAAATTTATAAATTATAAAATTTTCGTTTTGTGTCACAATCATGTTAAAGATAAGATATGTTCGGTGTCAAATATTTTATAATACGTTACGGATGAGCCTTATTGATAGAGTTTTATTGTAACATAGATTAGCGATTCCCGACGTGGGCGTTGCCTGGGAGGCATTTTTAACTTTGAGAGGTACATGTAGATGTATACATACATTTTAAGACATGATAGTTTTGGGCATAGTGAAGTGTAGATTTCGTCTTCGATAGCGAAATCTGAAGTATCCTATACAACGACGTTAGCGTGCAGTGAATCGCGTACGTATAATTAATATTATAAAAAAATTACGTATGACGTCTACCATATGTGTGTGTGTGTATAATTTGACACACGTGTGATGATTAAAAATTTAGCGTTTTGATTACTAGCAAAGTCTGGTGTAGACGTAATATTCACCGATGCCGTTTAATCCGACGGAGTTTATATAAATTAAGTCGCTTGCCTTTAAATGCCCACCTCGCAGCACGTATATAAATGCTGCCGGGACCTTTTGTTTTTCGCAATGCCTGCGTGCATATGAGTAGGCAAACAGCTCACTCAACGCGCGCTATTCTTGTGCGATTCATCGTCGATTAATGCACCGGATATTATTTCTCTTTCTCTTCCCCGCGTGCAGCCCGGGTAGTTGTTTATTAAGACCAGGCGGTATATGTTTATAATATACCCGCACTATACTTACACACACATAGACAAAAACACATACACAAACACTAATGTTGATTTTGTCACCACGTTGTTTTTATTCTCGGAAAAATTTCGTCTCGAGGGTTCGCTTTTTCGAGGTGACGAAATGTTTAGGCGGCAGCGTTGAGATTATAATTATACGCAAATGACGCGCAATAAATTCATGGTAATGTAACACACGCATACTGTGCATAGTTAATAATAATACGTTCATAACACGATAAATGGAGAGAATCTTACAAGTATTTTGTTCGGAATGCTCATAGCCGAGGCGTTTTATATGTAGTAAACTTTTGCTTTCCAGAGGATTCAATCGATCCTAATAAGTTGATTTCTGTTTAAGTTATTTTAAGAATTTTTTTTTTTCACAGTGCAAATAATGTCAATATATTTGAATGAATAAATAAACATATTTTCAGAATGTGGAAAAGTGCAATTATCTAGGTATCGTAGATTTGAAATTTCGAGCAATTTTTTAACTTTTTAAAGCATTGGTTAGAAAGATATAGTTATAGAGAGTCGTCCAGTAGAATTTCCATGATTTGGTAACATGAAATCGTGAAAAAAAAACCTTTAATATTTATAAGGTAAATATTAACCTTGAAAGTAATAATAATTAAGTAATAACATTAAAATTTTACAATATATAATAGTAATTGACATATTTAACAAAAAAATTGTTTAAAAAGTATTTTAATTTTTAGCTTACAGACTATACATTAATTGTTACGGCTGTATGAATGTAAACGTATGGTTATTATGATTCAGACGGTAACAAAATGGGATGTAAAAATACATTTTTAACAAAATATTTAGGAGAAAAATGAAGAGATTAATTTTAACGATAGAATCATTTTAGTATTTTTTTAATCCCTGAGGTCATTACGCCGGGCAGGTACTTAGGGTGGTTCAAGTAAACCACCTGAATTGGATGGGTGAGTGGATGTTTAATGGTCTTAGGTGGTATATAAAATTATAATTGAATAGACATGATTGTAATTTGTATAAATTTATGAGCATATAAGTTACAATACAGTTTAAAAGAAAATATATTAATTTACTGTTCATCATATGCAAACGATATTTAAACACAGAATAATGATCATTATGAACAGTGAATATATATTATGTGTTCTATATAGATCTTTGGATAATAATTATTGTAGGTATCGATAGTAATAACGCGGACTCGTGCTTTCGCATCAATCTATGTGTAACCAGTAAATCGAAATAATATATGTAAACAAATTATTTTCATTTTATTAGACACATTGAGTTTGAAAAATATACTTAATATATTTTGATATCAAATGAAGGGTAATGGACACATTGATGCACCTATTTGAACTCTGGAAGACCGACGTTTCCACAGTCTCTCGATAGAACCTTCATCATGTTATTGATGATTTTACCATTTTATTTTAAATGCCCGTGTATTGTGATATGTATAAGAAAAGTATAAAAGTATAGGAAGCCCAAATAAAACAAATTGGCAGAAAAATTTAAAAAGATAAAAAAGTACAAATACACCTTTTTATTCAAAATTATTTTTCTAAAATAGTAGAAAGTGTTGTTAGGTATTATTGATGTTGAGTAGTTTGGTTTATAAATTATTATTATTATTATTTTTTTTAGTCATGATTAGAGAACTTTATCTACATATATAAGTACTTATATTTTCGTTGTTAATATTGGCCATATAAAATAATTTTTTTGCTTTTACTATTTTATTTTTTATTAATTAACTATTGGTTAATGGTTCATTGGGCGGGTGATAGGTTCTAAACTAAAATCATTTGAACCACTATTTTTAAAGATGCAGTCACCACTGCCTGGGGTCATAGTAAAAGTATTGTTATTTGTTAACGGTGATGGCGATGGCTTCCATAATAACATGCATCATATTAATATAGTAATTTATGACTGTATGATTATACGCATAACCACACGGTTAGGCGAATCTATTGTTTTGAAAAATGGATATCCCTTCCTTCACCGCTAACAGCCCAAGATATTTGAATCCAAGTAATTTATCGTTTCCATGAAGAATACGAAATTTTCTTTTCGGAAGTACCCCTATTTCTTAACTGTCATGAAAACAGAAAAACCCACATTTATCTTTATATCATACATTTTTCTTTTGTAACAATACCGCATTTCTGTACTTCGAGAATATTTGACTGTGTTCACATATCTTTATTATTCGTACAACGGCAATTGTATTTTATTAAGATATTTTGGTATAAATACATTTTTCACCACAAACAAAATTATATGCTTATGATGGATAGAAAATACAACTTGGCAATAGTGAACGTTTTATTAAAATTATTGTTTTTCTTACTATTTTATCACTACTACGGCGAACCAAATGAAATTGAAAATGTAACGTACTACAGTATCAATGGTAATTGACTGACGTTTTCTGCACAGATAAATAAATTAAAAAATTTCGAATAAATCGGAAATTTAGAAGTAACTAATCAAATATTGTACAAGCATTTATTGTAACGGTTATATGATTTGATCAAATTTAAAAAACACAAGATGTAACACTGTTTAGATAGATAAGATTTTTTATCGAATTAAATTTAATATCAAACAATTTGTTAATTCATCGTAGTGGCTTATATTTTATCCAATTACAGGCCGTGCAAAGACCGTAGATTGGTGTATTTAATATCACTATTTTATTATTTATTTACGATGGTAGTTTCAGTCGCTTTACTCGTAAGTAGGGAAAAATTGGTAAAATTCATATATCCATATTTGTACTTATTATAAATAGTGTTCGCTTATTTTTGTACATTACTACTTGGTGAGTGTCATTATTTCCAGTTATGTGTGAACATTATTGTTTACGGTAATAAAAAATACATTTATTGCAGTGCGCTGTTGTAAAGACGAAAGCCAAATGTCATTTGTGGCAGTGGTGGGCTGAAATATAGTTAACGTACATTCATATAATTCATGAGCTAATTTCCTTTTAATTCATAAATTGTTTTCTAAAAACGACATTTATTACAATTGATTCAGTTATTATTTTTTTACTTTTATTTTATTATTTTTGAAAGAATTTGACAGTAATTTGTTGTACCTCTATTTTCTGAAAAATCGAGTAGAATAATTGCTGGCATGATGTTAATTTTTTGTATTTTTTGTAAGAGCTTTAGCATCCGGCTAAAGATTATTTAAGAATGATTTATTGGTGTATAATATATGCTTAACTTCAAATAACAGTTATTAAACAAACACAAAAAATAATAATAATAATTATTAATATTTTAATTATCGTTTATTTAGTACGAGTAAACCACTCAATTTAATCATTGGACTAAAATTGTCAACATCTAACTGTAAATTTAAATTTAATCTTTTTCTATAAAAATATACTGACTGATACATTTAAATTTCGAGCTTTTTGAAACCATCATAACAAATAATCTTCTACATCGATATTTTATCTATTCAGTAGTTGTTTCGGGAAGGAGGCAAATTTTATTCTCCATATTCGACAGTTTACAAACGATTTTGAAATTTTATTTAATTTAATGAAAGGTTAATGCAGTTCTTCTAGGCGAAAATTTTTATTAAAGCGAATAAGTTAAATCTTCTATTTTATTTTATCGATAAATCGTTCCGTTTACCCTATTTTTATGGTATATTTTTGGGCATAACGAACAAGAACAAGCTAAATGACGCCATATATAACTGAAGCTGAACGACGCAATATACGAGTACAATAATACATCGATAAGTTCTAAAATACGATTGGTGTTATAAATTTATCAGTTATCAAGTCATAAAATCGATACGATTGTTCATAAATGGATTTTAATTATACGGTGATTTAAATAAAAAGTAATTTAATATCAGTTACATAAAATTTAGCTCAGGTCTTCATTATTTTTTTATTTCAATAAATGGTTAATTCTATAAACGGAACTCATTCTATACCAAAATATACCAGGCGAACGATGGTAATCGATTTAAATTGTCGCATTTGTATGGAAAGTTTATGGTTTTTTATTTTTTTTATAAAGCTTTAATTAATTAATTATTTTTATTTATCAACTATTTGTTTACTTACTATTATATTATATATTTTTTTTATCTTCTAGGTCGAACGAATAAAGTAAGACAAATAAATACATAAAATAATTTCGACCCGACATTAAATGTGTTATTTACTTACGTTCAGTACTGCCCGTATCAAGTAAAAGGTCACTTCGATTTTGCAGAACGAGTCGAATTTCTATAAATAAAAATATTTCAACGTTAGGTTAATACATAATATATTATACCCGAGAACACACAGAACTCTAGTAATCCCGTATGATATTGCTTTTGACGTTATAATATGACATAAGTGTATATCCATTGTTCCATGTGTTTGTATATAATACACGGTTCTACGTTTACAACTTACCTTGTTTACATGGTCTCTGAGAACGTTTGAGTAAACAATGGCAACCGCTTCAAGTGCCATGAAAGTTATGAGTCCGACGATCCAAGGCACGATTAAAGATACCCGTTCCTGAAATAAGAGCGCGTAATAAAAGTACAGCGTCATGTTGGCGTTTAATAGTATCAGTTTTATCATTATAATATTTGATTATAAATATATATATGTGTGTATATATTTTGGTAAATGTAAAGAAAAAAAAAAAACCAATAACAAAAACGGAATCGAATTTTATTCATAATTCTATTGAAACAAGGTGTTGCGGAGACCCGCTCACGTTTCGTTTTCATGTATTTATTTTGGGTTTAAAACTTTAAAAGTTATGTCACGCGCTCCCGAAAGACGTGCTAGGCGTTCTACATGTTTAAAATCCATACTCTTTTGTTTTTTCGGAAATGAACAGTATAGTAATACGTACTCTCCATTGAACAATGAAATTGCTTTTTAATTTTGATAAGATAACATTAACGCAATCCAATACGATTTTTTATCATATTATCACTTATATTTTGTTAAAAAAACACGATTTCGGTGTTTTAATGTGAGGGAGTGAATGTTTAAGCGAAATAAAATTTGTTAGACACTAAGAACTTATGTGTGTTGCTTAACAAAACTACTTGAGACATTGAATTTATTTTAAAACTGTATTAGGGATTACGTTAGGATATTTTTTATAACTATTTCATACCTATAATTGAAATTTCACTTATGGATAATTTTATTTACACATAAACTTCGTATATGCTTACATAACGTAACTTTTTGCACACAATAAATATAGGTAAAAAATTCGGAAGGCAAACTAAACATATGTAACAAATCATGTTATTTTTAAGTTCATATTAATATATATTTTCATTATAATTTTTTTATTTTTATAAAATATATTTTTTTTTAACCTTGACAGAATGTTTATTTAGAATAATATTCAAATACGGTTAATACTCCTGGATTATTCAAATAAATATTCTGATTACTTTTTACAAACATTATTCAAGTATTCGTCCTTAATATCATTTTAGATGAATTTGATTGGAATACGTATTATGATATTAGTATTATACGGAAAAGTATTGAGTCTGTGATACATATTCTACGTATTTAGAAGAATTAGTTTTATACTTAAGTTTTACACGGCATAATATATATTACACGTATAATACGCTTATATGTAAAAATTGATAATTAAAATGTAAGTACTATATTTTAAAATGTATATGATGGAGTAATAAAAAGATAACGTTTTCTCAAAGCCAAGTTTGCGAAGTATTGTGATGTAATGTTATACAGACGTGATATTGTATTACTACATAGCTACACGGATGATTTACGCGAGTAATTTATCGGTCGAAACGGTTATCATAACGTTGAATCGATAAGAATCAATCGAAATCTTCTGTTTACACATTATATTTTATTACGAATTATTATAACTGGGTAAAACACGATTGCGTACGTTTTTCCTTTTTGGCAACACGATTGCGTACGTTTGTAGATGGATAACAAAAAAGGGGGTATGAAAAATAAATAAAAACCATTGTGTATGACATTGTATGCAACGTTGTCAAATTTACTAATTTCACCGTATTATATTTAATAAATATAGAATACATATAGGTACATATAGTGCTATAATAATTCATAAAAAAAATTAATAATAAAATAATAAATAAAATGAGGATAACTAAATAAAAAAAAAGTAATTGATAAATAAATAAAATCGACTTTTTTTATTTGAATAAAATAAATGTTAATAAGTTATTTGAAAATGCTTAAATTTGGATTTCCTGACATTTATAACCTGTTACTATTACTGAAACTCGGGAAATACCGTATAATATAACGGGAATAACGAAATTTCGTTATATCTGATATTATTTGATATATATTTGATAACATTAACAATAAACATAATAGCGGTAAAACACAAAGTATTTATTAAATCTTTTGAGTTCACTCGTATAGGCAGCATGTGGTATACACCAATACCAGTACGAAAATTAGTATCAACGCTTAAAACTTCTTACGCAATTTTATGATTAAAAATCAGGTAAAATCGTTTTCTTATCTTATCTGAGACTTAACAGAACTTTTAGTAATCTGTTATTGTGTAGGTTTTCGTGAATCATACATTAGTCGTGTTTGTTTCGTATTTGTTATGATCGGAATGTGTGTAATTTTCATTCGATTTAATTTATTTATACTTAAAATACCGAAAATTATTGCAACTACGTCTAGAAGACTTAACAAATTTGTTGCCGAATATAAAGATATTTTTTCTGCAGATGGCTTAGTTTTTTGCATAAGGGTATATTCCTACAAAATAAAAGCATATATGCATATTTTATAGTGCATATTTCTGAGGTTTTTTGAGCATATAAATCCGGGCCCTAATTATAAGCAATATGGACGAAGAGCATAAATAAAATCACGAGGCGATCGTGAGCGGAACACGTCGCGTGCGCTACGAGGTGAACGCTGAACAGTGAAAATGCGATTAAAATCGTAATGCTAAAGTTTTATGAAAATTGCGAAAACGAGATATTGTGGGGAAACAGTAGTTGCTGGTAAAGCAGCAGAGTACAATGAGGTGAATTTATCAAAACAACTGAATGCGTGAGAGTTCGAAGAGTGGACACCATGATAATGTGATATACGAATGCGTTCAGAGCATAGCTTGATGTTTTCGGATACGTCTTACGCTATAATTTATACAAAAATTTGTTGTTTCTCAACGAACATCGTTCGTTTGCGTCAGAGTTTAAATGCACAACGTACATTGTGCGTGAATGAACAAGCAAAAAATTCGAAAGTTCGAAAATCCGTTTGCTCAGACACGTATGATTTATCCGGATCGAACACTGTTCGTTTCTGCAATCGCGTAGTGTCCATTTATTATATTGACGCATTAGACTCATTACAACGCTGTGTGCACCCTTTTAATTACTGCCAATATTTAAGTATACCGACGCACATGTATTATAATATTGATTTAGTCGTTTCGAGTTCACATGTAAGGGGACATGTAATTGCAAACGTATTTATTGTCTTCTTTACTTTTTTCATATACTAATTGCCTTTTGTTTTTTACACAACCGTTATTTATACGTATTTAACATTATTAATTGCAAATCTAATTTATAAATAGATTACCGGGAAACAGTAAATACATACTCTAATGAGATTTTTTTTTCTCTTGTTAATAAACATCGTTTATGGATAGTATAATAAAATTACCATAGATAAAATGTTTGTGGTTCGAAAAATTTCTGAATTTATTTGATGCTTTTTAATTATATTATGATAATATTATTATTTTTATACGCCTATGTATTATAATATTTATAACTTACGAGCATTTATTTTATTATTTTTTTTCGCAACAATTCACTTATTTATGAACCACAGCAAACCATGGACCGCACTAAAGAAGTTAGACATTTCTGGAAAACTCGTAAGACTAATCGAAATATGTAATAATCCCAGACAAAATATTATCCGGATAATGGAAGAAATTTCAGAACCATTTACAGTTAAAAATGGCTTTAAACAAGGATATGCTCTCTCATCGGTAATATTTAATCTTGCATTAGGAGAAATTACATGGATTTCACTCAAAGAAAATATTAAAGAAGTAAATGAAGGGTTCACTTGCCTAGTTTATGCAGATGACCTGGTATTTCTTGGAGATACTAGAAAATATGTGACCCAGTCACTAGTTATAATTATAGTTTAATGAATATGAATAAGCGAATGGGTCTTATAGTATATAAAGAAAAACCAAATCCATGTTCCTGACGAGGAAGGCGAAAAGTGATGAGGTTATAAAATATTTGAAAATTGGTAATCTTTAATTTTAATTTAGCTATTTTAAGTACCTAGTTGTCAATATAAATAATACAAATTGTATGCACGAGAAAATTACTACGCCTAAAGTCTGCAAATAAAGCGTACTTCGCCATATCTTCTTTGTTTAATTCTAGGCTGCTGTAAATAAAGTCTAAAGAGAAATTATACATTACTTATCTAAGACCAAATGTTACATATGGATGCCAAATATAGGTTACAATTGGAGGGAACTACAATAAACTTCTTGTCTTTGAGAGGAAAATTTTAATGGATATCTATGGCCCTGTATTTGATGACAGAGAACAAAAATGGTTTAACTGGTAAGACTTACTTATCGAGTAAAAAAGTTCCCATAACTATCAGCATGTTATTTTCTTCATAAAATCCTATTATATTATTTTCTCTTATTTTATTTTGCTCAATCGTAGTATAACTTTTGAAAAGTTTTCAAGCTTTATTCAAATACATAATATATAACTTATTTCAAAACTAGTAAAAAGTTAGTTCATACTTTCATTTTTTTTTTTTTTTTTTGAGTTTTTATAGTAAACACAGAAAAAAATATTAAATTCAAATTGAAGTTCATCATTTATAAACAATACAGCCGTTTATATTTGTTAAAATACAAGTAATAATAATTATAGTAGAATAAATTAAACAATCAAGTAATAAATTATTTTCAAACAAGAATATTTTTCACTTAAAGGAAATAAAAAAAAGTATAGTCAAATATAATATTATTTTAACTTTTTATAGACACACATATATAAATATTTCTATATTGTATGTACTTGTATTTATATTATATAATGACTCTTTATATAAAAATAAATTATATAATTATACAATTTTTGAGGATTAAATTATAATTTAATTTACGATTTCGACACTCAATTTTTTTTAAACTAATTTGTATATTGTCATTATTCTATGCACTATATAAAGATAATTTACATGAATACATTTCTATCTCCGACGTAATAGATAACTTTTCATACTGTACATTTATATAAATTGGTTTTGTCTATTTGTTTTTAAAATATTTGTATTAGCAAACAAATATCAAATCTTATTAAAAACATTATTGTTATTGGTTACATAATAATTCATGTATTAAATTAATATTCTATTGTAATTAGTAATCGATAAAATCATTAAATGTCGAAGAGAGTTGCATTATATAAAACCATTTTAAATGTCTTTATAATCACAATATATTTGTTTGTAACTTGAAAATTTGATGCTATTTTTAAAGTGACATATAAACGATTTATTATACGTATTTTGTAATAATTGTATTTTAGTGATGGCCAATAACAAGCGAGAGGTATTCCCGAGAACATTCTTAATAGTGATTAAGAATTATCGAGAATAACGGAGAGCGTTATCGCCTCTATACATGCCGGTTAAATAGCCGTATTCCGTCTGTCGTGTGCTATTGTTTATTATCCTAATAATTTTTATTTTTACCATTAGTTAATATTCAAAAAATAAATATCCATCACCGACAATTATTATGTGTTCATATTCTATATTAATGGATGGATATTAATCCATAGTATTAATATATTGAATACTATTTAAATACCTACATGTATTATGTATACATATATTAAAAATATAAATATATCCTTTTATGTGACCATTTTATTTTTTTAAATAATGTATATAAACGAATACATGGTACATCCATAAATAATATATAGTTCGTAATATTTTATGTACTTGGTATTTTGTAGTAATAATTCATAACTCAAAAACTTAATTTTTCATTGTTTAATATTGTGAATATACATATTAAACGTATTTTTTGATAACAAACTCGAAATTATTAAATTTATTTTGAAGGTTTTGGATTTATTAAAATTTAATTATTATGAAATATATTTTATACAGTTAAATGTTCAATAATTTTTTATAACGTAAGATAGATAAAGAAATAGAAAGAAATAATATTTGGTAAATACATGCATTTGAACTTTTAAATTTTTGGAGGAAGGTATTCATCTAATGTTAATATAATATTAATTTAATGTTGTTTAATGACGATATTTTGAGAAATATGTAGTTATAAAATATTTACACTATATTTAGTATAATTTGGTAAATTATATATAACTGAGTTATAAGTTCTAAGTAATTGTTAATTTAAGAAAAGCTTTCATTATCAATTTAAATGCTGAATATTTAATTCGGCTACCTTGTTATGGAATAGATTCATGTAGTTATTTTAAATTCTAAATAATTATCATATTTAAAGAGTTGTATTTGTACTCTATAGGTATTGCAATTAATTCAGGCTACAGAGTTTTATTAGTCATTACATTTTATATATTTTGAAAATAATAATAATAATTAATGCTCTTATGACACAATTGTATAACTCATCACAACGTAAGAAGTGGACGTTTAGAGATGTTAAGAAGTTAGCTCACAGAGTCTTAAGCTATTATTTGATCATTATGTTTCGACAAAGAAGTAAAACCATGGGCGTCATTTCAAAAATGTCAATGGGAAACAAAATATAATATTTTTGAATTGATTAGAAGGATTAAAAATGTGTTTGGTAAGTGGAAATTGATTCATGTTCATATCCTGCGATGATCGCTTTTTATATTTATTTATTTTACACATAAGACGTCGAAACATAACGTATGTATTGTCTAGCGAGTACGATTTTGTGGAGTGTAAATAACATGTCAAATAAAATTCTGAGAGTCTAATGTTGGTATTTTTGGAAAAAGGGTAAGTGGAACACGACGTAACGGTTTATGTTGTTTACGGAAAAAAATGTTCTTGCCAAAAAATTGTGCTAGTGGACGTATAGTTGAAAAAATATATTTCAAAGTATTTTGCAGTGAGAACAAAAAAAAAAAATCAAATCAGAATCCTTCAAATGCAATGGAGACTAGGATTCCCAATTCGTGTACTGGGATACAGACGCATGCTGTACGGTACAGGAAACGTAAGTGGAACGTAATTTGTCTAAAAATGAACAAAAACTATTGTCGTGATAATGCTTTTTTTTCAGCCAATTTTCAGAAATAACCAGTGTTATTTACGCTGTGGACTGCAACGTCACGAACCATATCTTCTGAAATTGTCATGCATTGTCAAGATATACAGATATATTTTATAATTTCGTTTGTTCATATTATAAACATAAATGAGGCACACACACATACACATACACAAAATTAAAAGATAAAAATTCGACATGGCTGTTTACCATTGATTGTCGATCGTTTTTTTATTTGAAGAAGGATCTTTGATAATGTGAGAATAAAAACTTTCTTTTTAAGATCTTATCATGCAACGTTATTTTAGCTCACTGTAGTCTACCTCTACCGTGACATAAACTTATAAAAATGTAATTAATAACTGCTGAAAAAACATGAAACAAAAAAAAAAAAAAAATTGGCTAACAAATTATGCTCGACGTTTTCATTTGTTTCCTTTAATCGGCTTCAAAATTTAGTAGTAAACCTATTTGCAATAACTTTTTTTAACACATAATGTAATTTATTATTAAGAATTGCAACCCGTACATATTTCGCTATCGGTTGTAGAAATGTTTTTATTTCAGTCTTATAGTAATACATCTAATCATACTTTATTTTTGTCTTGTATGAAAGTCTTTCATTCGGTATTTGTTTGATTTTTTTGTTAAATTATTGATTAATCACTAAAGACCGGAAATACATGTATTAAAAACATCTTAAAATTGCACTAAAAGGATGCCAAAATTGCAGTATAAATATGTTAAAATTTCAATGAAATGCTCATAAAAATTACATAGTAAAATCATATCAAATATATAATTATTAATTACTTACTTTTTTTTTTTTTTTTAAATTTTATTTTAAAGAAATTTACAATTTGTACATAAAAACAAAAATAATAAATAAATATGATAAATATTATGAATAACAATGGCATGAATAGCATGATTGGGGAAGAGGCCCATTGGCAACACCCTCATAATTTGTAATTTGGCAATTTAGTATAATAGGTCACGGGACCAGTTCCTTTTTAAACGTCGTTTTGGGTTTCCAAGTAAAACGTGAGAGGACATTTTTTTATAAGAGGATTTTTATGGGAGTCGAGTTTGGAATATATCAATTTCTTTTTCGAATAATAAGTTATGAAGTTCATGTTTGTGTTGAATGGCACCGTTTGCGTTCCAGAGTAAAATGTTTAATGAGGGATGGGATTTGGTGGAGTTATTCATTATTTTTTATTAAAAGTTTGTTGATAACCGCTGTGAGTAGTGAAATAAGTGGATTAATAATTAATTTAAAATCATCTAGGAATGAGGTGAGCTGTTTGGAAAAATATTTTGTGGTTTGTTCATGGATTTTTGTATTATTAAATTGACGAGAGGCATCTGCGTATGATTGAGTGTGAGGCTGATTATTAGTATTAATATTATCATTTGTGGTGGTGCAATAGACCTCTTTAACAGGTATGGGATTATTGTTACTTAATAATTTAATATCAGATTGGAAATCTTGGTTAATTTTTTTTATTTTTCTGGTGTCTTTGTTGTAGATTTTTATACACAATGCAACCTCGATAACTTGCTGGGTGTTGTCCTTTGCATAGTGTGCATTTTGGTGGTTGGTCGATGAGTTTTAAACAGGCAGAAGTATTGTGGTTTTCCCCACATTTCACGCATCGAGGTGCGTGATTACAGTATGTTTTCGAGTGACCAAAATCTTGGCATCTAAGACATTGTATTATTTAGCGTCGGGGGTGTGGCTCTTCAACTTTAATTTTGGTGTAGCATATTGAAGTTAATTTAAATATTTCTTTGTTATTTTGGTCAGGTTCAAGGTCTATGAAAAATAGGGGTAACGGTAGTTTTGTTATTTTATTTTTTACATTTACAACTTGTCTTGCAGTGAATCCGTTTTCATTTAATTCTTGGATAATAAAATCGATAGGCGTGGTTTGATGTAAGTTCCGAAAAATGACTCTGTATGGTTTATTTTGTTTAACTTGATAAGTGTGAAAATCAACTCCTTTTTCTTTGAGCAGTTTAGTTACTTTTCAGTATGAATCAGCCGATTTTGTTTGAAGTTTTAGGTTATTGATAAGACTTTTGCAAAAGAATTCTTCGGGACCGATTAATAGTTTGATGGCGTCACAGAAATTTTTGTAGTTTAATTCAGATTTGATAAAAATTGGAGGTGGTAATGGTGGTTTGGTATTTGGTAATTTAGACGTTTGATCAGTATCCATTTTCTGAGTAGATAAGTTTTCAGAAAGTGAGGCGTAACGATTTTTTGTTGTAAACTGACTTGATGTATTGCTTTGTTTGGTTTTGGGAGACGTAATAGGTGATGGAATGTGCTGACGTTTTTGGAAATAAGGAGACATTACCAATGTCCAATCAACAGATGATAAATCGTCTGGGTCGGTGTTTATTATTTTGTTTTGTTTAATTATTTGATTGCCATTTACAATTTTAATTGGAGTTATCGGTTTGTTGTTGTATGGCTTCTTTTGTGGTAGCGAGCGCAATGACGTGTTATTTTGGTTAGATAACGAGCGCGGCAGCGTATTATTTTGGTTAGACATTTTGTGCAACGGTAATTAAAAATGTGATTTTTCTTACCTTACCCCGTCTCAAATAAATTATATTAAATATTATAATTTAAATAAGTTAATAATTTATTTTAGATGCCACGAACATACGTTCGAAAAACAACTAAAGCTAGTTGGAAAATCGAAGACTTAGTACAAGCCATAAATGTTGTTGCTAATAAAGAGATGAGTATGCGTAAAGCTGCTAAATACATATTTATCTACCTATATTTTATATATTAGGTAACTTATACTTGTTTATTAATAATATATAATCTGATATACAAAATACAATGCATAAAAGAATTTTAATTGAAATAAATTAAAAGTTTGTTTACTTTTGGTACCTAAAATATAGTTTTTCATACTTTTAAAATTTATTAATACAAAAATTACACATTTCTAATGCATTTTAGTAATTCTTAATATTGATAAATATGTCTGTAAAGATGACATCATATTTTGATCATAATTTGTAAGATTTTTAGAAATTTTTATTTTGTCCTTTACTTTTACATGTATTTTTGTGTGATTGGTATTACCCCACTATATGGATAATGCTGGTCATTTGCGTTTTTTTTTTAAATGAAAAAAAAAATATAACACTTAACTTTTAAAATTTGAAACATATATGTAGTTGCTAACAGCTTTGTAATTCTAATGTTAGAAATAGTAAAATATTTGGTTCATTATTACCGAGGATACATGAACTCCCGCTTAGGTGGCCGCCATTCCCCCATTTTCCCCTAAGACCTGAAATACTAGTGATTCGTCTTTTTTTTCCCTTTTCAACGGTATTCATTTTGTTAAAATCGACAAAGTTGTATAAGTGAAACATAAAAAGAATCGCGGACGTTTAATAAACATGTGTGCTCGATAAGAGCTGTGCACCGAATAATTACTTACTTAAATAATATAATGGACATTAATTTAATATTTACAATATATATATAATTTTTTTAAATTATAATTTATTATTATATACATTTCTAAACTGTGTTCTTGAAAATTGTATCGTCTGTTACTTAAAATATATTTATATAATGTAAAAGTACATTCAACGTCGACACTTGTTATCGATTTATATTTAAAATAATTTGAAAAATTTGGTGTTATATCTAAATAAACATTTTGATTTCCTGTCATAATTTTAGATTGTGTTTGAATAGTTATATTTTAATTTATCTTTAACTATTTTTCCATTGGGACCGCGAGTATTCATAGAAATATTTTCGATTTCACTAAATATGTTTAAACTATTAAGTAATTGACTATTTGATTCTACAAAACTTGTGAATTTAGTCGATAATTCAGATAAATATTATTTTAAAAATCCTAAAATACATTTAACTACTTTTACGTTATAGTTATATTTTTTTTGTAAAATTACTTTGGAAATAATAATTTTTATATTTTATCATGTGAAGTATACAGCAATTGCAATAATTGCAAAAATTGCAAAATCATTGAAAATTGCATAAAATTGCATTATTAAATTAAATAGGAACACTGTAATTAATCTAATTTATATACAAAATGTATTTACCGGGTATCAATAAAAAGTTGCAATATCAATTAAACTCGCTCTTTATTCATCACATTGTCAATAATTTTTATAAAAGTGAATTTTATGTTTAAAAGTATAGAAAAATAATTTTGGAACATTAGAAAGTAATGATAAAATGAAATTAATTTTTAACTGTATGTTTTGAATGCATTTATTCACATAATTGTTAGCTTAATATTCGTAGTTAAAAAAAAAAAAATCGTATTATATTCTTCTGAAACAAATGAATTTATTATTGTACAATTAAAAATATATTTACATTTGTTATAGATATTTATAAGTTCAATTATTATATGATGTTATAGTACAAATTAATGGAATGAAAATAAAAATATGCTCGAAGTGTTTATTATTTCCAGTGTTCTACATAGATAACCAAAATATTATATAGATTGGATAATAGATAACCATTAAAATCTCATCTAGATAAGATAATAGATAACTGTTTAAAAATGTATTTGGATAATAGATAAAAGATAACTACATATTTCTAGATAAAAAAAAAGATAAAACTAGATAAAAACATAATTTTAAACAGTTTCATCATTCAGAACTTACATTTGTAAAATGGTTATTTTTCTATGAACAAAAAAAATAAATTATTGTTAATATTATAATAATTATTATTTAATTGGTTTAAAATAATCTTAATTAAAAATTAAAATTAAATTTTGCTAATTTAGACAGAAAACAGTACATAAACCTATTTTTATTTTTCATCACCCAAATTTTTTAAACATAAATATTTTAAGATATTATAAATGTACTATTTTTATTTCTTTTTATTTTATGTTATTAATCAGCTTATAGATCAAATTAATTTATCGATTATATAAATAATGTATAGTTAAAAATGTACCTAGTTTTATGATTTTTATGATTTAAACATATACATAGGTATTTATGGGTTAGAAATCTGCATATTTTCTATAGATGTATGTAACTCTACTTTGTTATCTTATAATATTCAAATTTAATTTAATGGCCATCAGTGATGACTCATTACTTTGTCTTCGATTTATATGAAGTTAAATGCAAATAAATATATAATATATATAAATAATATAATATTTTACAAATTAATTTTATTGGACAAAACATAACAATATTTCAAATGCCTTATCCCCTAAATGGTTCCTTCTTGGTGATAATATTTGATTTCCGCTGCTAAACCAACACTAGACAGGTGCAGATGAAGGAAGTTATATTTATAAAACTCAAGTTTGATTAAATATATCATAATTTAAAAACTATTCCATATAAATCGGTATATTTATTTAATTTAACCGTACGTATTTACCATTATCTATTAAGTGATTACCTTGTTGTTATTCTCAGTATTTATTAACACGATTTAAGATCTATATACACTAATATTATATTACTGTGGCTACTATTCAGTGATTATTATTGGTTGGCTTTATTATTATTTATTATTTTACTCTAAGTTTATACATTGTTATTTATGGAACGTTCCAGTTAAAGATTGAGGTTTTATGTCTATGTGTTAACACAATTATTGTTTGTATTATTATTATATGAGTATAATATTAGCTATTAGGTAAACGTATATTAAATTCCAGGCGTAAGAATTGGGCAGCGGGTGTGGCCCAGTTGTCGATCATACAGAAAAAAAAAGTTAATCGTTGTAAAATTGAATGGTATTATTTGAAAATAAATATGTTCATTTTTGTTTTCTGTGTAAATAATTATACAATACCTTTTTTTCGTTTATAGAATATGTATATTTAAAATTTAAAACTTACATACAGTAATACTAAGTGTTTATTATTCCTCGTTTCACTTCCCACAAAAAAAAAATCATCTTTTTCAAAATTATTTAGATAATTTATCTTAGATAACCATTTTATTTAAAAAAATAAATTTGGATTCTATCACTGGATGGCCTCCCTCCTCATGTGTTCATGTTGTAAAAAAAAAAAAAAATTGTGTGTTCAAATTTGCTTATTATGCCTTATTGTAGCATGGATTAAAAATATTCTAATAATAAAAAAAATAAATAAATAAATAAATAATATTTTAGAAAAGATATTATTATTTTTATTAAAATAGAGAATTTAAAATCTGTAACATATGTACAGTAAACAAATGTGATATTATAATGTGGAGAATATTGATATGATAATTAATATGAGAAGAGAAACTGTCCAGTGATAGAACCTTCATGCGGTATTCTGATTGGAGATTTAATAAACCTCTGCACCAGCGTCTTTTTAACCGATGATTGGGATTTTCTGGTGAATTGAAAAAAATATTAAAACTGTTAGTGTAATATACGTAAATTTAGACACCAAGTGAAAAAAAACTCTCGAGTTCTTCGTTGTATCTTTGTCGGAATGACTATAACTTTCGATCAAAATTTTCAATGTTAAATGCAATTACCAATTGAAGATACTTTGTTGAAAAAAAGTAAGTCTGATTTTAACTATCTCATAAATTTTTGATATTACATCACATAGTAAATATAGTGAGGGTATTTTTATGATGCTCAAACAGTTTTATATTAACTTCAACAGATTGCTCCACTTTTATAGTTTGTAAATTGGGTATTTAAATTAAATTGCGTACGACAACAAGAATAATAGGATGAAAATTATGTTTTATGTTTTTCGTTCAACAAAATATATATATATATTATTTGTTGACCAAACATTAAAAATATTAAAGCTGGTCTTGTATTGAAACGTAATAGATTTTCTACATTTCTGTACACAATTCTGAGAAAAGTCCAGGGATTTATTGGGTTTAGAAGTATTGAATAACACGTGTGTGTGTGTTTTTAATACACGTAAGACATTTTGTACCAAATTAAAATTGTTTTTTTATTCTTTGTTAATTTTTCAATTAATATATTTTTATTTTCCATTACTTAAAGTAAACCTTTTGTATAGATTTTAGGATTTAAATTAAGCACTGTGTATTCATTATTTTGTTTTTCGAGATATATGATAATATACGAAAGTAACCTATATACTCTCTTGTATGTATGTAATGTAGCTTTAACTTTATTTTATCCTGCCTTTAATTTATTGTTTAAATCCTCTTACATTCGTCCTCGGTCGCTGTTTTGTAACTGTGTTCAATAGGTTTGTAGGGCTGTCGGATTTATTGATATACGGTGTAGAGCGCGTTTCTAAGTTGATCTAAAATTGTTATCTAACATGTAACAAGTTTTTTAATTTTCGAAGTTTAAATTCAATATGTATTATTGTTAATTACTAGATAAATTACCCATCATTGTCCGTGAGATATTTTACTAATTTAGATTGATGCAATTATGTTATTTCGGCGGAAAAAAACCATTTTATTATGATAAATTTAATAAAAACTAATTTATATTTTGAGCAAAATTGACCAGTGATGTTATCAAAATAAATCCTATATGAAACCAAGTACAATAAACAATGCTAAGTAACCAAAAAGTGAAAAAATATTTACACCTAGCCCATAGCCCAAAAAGGTTTTGACCTTTAAAAATGTGATTTTTGAAAAATTCTTTCTTAGTCCGCTTATACATAGTAATAAGTAAATTCTCATAGAACCTAATATAAATCAGTATGTAAGTTTTGGCTATACGTTGATCATTCAACGAGTGAACCGTTGGTAATAGTATTATTCTGGTGTCCCGTCATTTCGACGCGGTAATCTCGACGCGTGTCAAATGGACGCGGTCATTTGGACGAACAATTGGCCGCATGCGTCAATTAGACATATGCAACTTTGACGAGGTCACTTTTAAACGCGAGTCAATGTTAACGCAAAACAAAAATAATATATATATATATGTATATAACATACGAGTGGCAGAGTGGTGCAATGGTCACAATGTCGGCCACGACGCGCGTAGTCACCAGTTGGAACCCGGCTCAGTGCAAAAAATATTCTGCAAAGTTTTCTGTAGGTTATGGTATGTTTTATTAATGATTTAGGTTTAATTGAACGGCAAACCATAATAAAGATAATGATGAAATATGTACAATTTAGACCATATTGGTAAGCAAGCTATATTAATATACTGATATACAGATACCAGATTTTTACGTTGAAATTACCTAATAATATATATGTTATATATATTTTATTTTTGTTTTGCATTAATATTGACTCACGTCTAAAAGTGATCATGTCAAAGTTGCATGTGTCTAATTGACGCATGCGCCCAATTGTTGTTCGTTCAAATGATCGCGTCCATTTGACGCGCGTCGAGATTACCGCGTCGAAATGATGTATATTCTATTAATTTATGTGTATTATACAAATAATTGGATTTTAACGATTATATTTGTGATACATTAAACCAATTTAAAATTAAGATTAATTGAATTTGTTTGTTAGTAGTGGCTTTTAAAAGTGATGGTTTTATATTTATGTAATTTATTAGTTAACGATTATAAACGATTTGGACAAAAATAATCTATGATATTTATTTTGCATATGGATGTTTATTTAGTTTTTTATTGATACTTTAAATAGAATTATGGAATGGTAATCAGTGAATCATATATAGTTATTATATAGAATTAAGGTTATATTGTATAAATTGGCTTAAATTTTATCGATTAAACTGATTTTATACATTTTTCTTTAAAATTGCATAACATTACGTATTAGTGCAAATTAAGTAGTTTTATTGAATGTGTAGGATCTGTGAAATTAACATAACATTGAGAGAGTGTTAAAGATTATGGTCGGTGTATGATTGATTACCATCTTGTAGATGAATGAAGAACATATGATGTCTTACATAAGGGGGTTGATAATGACGCAGATTGATAGCATTTTTATGGGAAATCTTGGACTAAAACCAGTATACAGTGATGCGTTACGTAAGCACAAGAACGGTTTATAGTGACATAGACTTATAGTATATTGAACATGTTCGTTTTAGAAAAAAATGTTAACCCACTACTAATCCAGGTAGGTACCATAAGTTAATTTACCACTGGAGAAGGATTATTGTGTTGGAGATGATTATAGTGGCGATAGTGAGAACAGTATTCAGATGGAACCACATCGAATTGGTAATGGTAGCAACATGCGTTATGTGTAATGTCATTGGTTTTAATTGCAATGCTTAGAACTGGGGCGTTGTTATGTGTTATGTGTGTACTACCACTGCAAAGGTTTTCATCAATAAAATAGCTTTAGCTGATTCAAATCTTGAACAACGTGGACAATATTTTAATATCATAATGAATTGCGTTAATTTAAAACGGTAAAATAGTATAAAGTGTAAATAAGTATTTTATTAATACCTGCAGTTTATTTTTGTAAATTTTTTTGTCGTTTTCTGATCAAACAAATTCTACGAAAAAACTTTGATATAGATTAAGATTATATATTTCTATATTATTTTAATATTTTCGCTAATACAGTTAAGTATTATTATCTTCTAGATAATGCCCATGCTTCAACTTAAATATTGAATAAACTATTGCACAAGAAAATGTCTTAGTTTTTGTGCCTTAACAGCAATAGGTATTCTGGTTGTCATTTAAAGTACAAAAATACTGAAAATCTAATATATTTTTGTGATGCTAATATTTTAGATTGCTTCGGAAAACGAAGTGTTAATGGTATTTTATATTGAGAATAAGAAAGTGACTATGGGCTGTAAGCGAACTTTTAATAATGTAATTATGTGCATCATTCGATTGAAAAAGACAGCACAAATATTTTTTAATAATGTGTACTATTCGTATGTATGGGATTTTAAACTATTTTAAATAAATAAATAACGGTTCTTTTGATACCCGCACGGACAACACAAATCGAACAATAAAGATTAATCTTCAAAGGACCGTCAAAGGTCCATGCGGACATACGTCCCTATATAACAAGAACACACACTACCCTTCCCCGAGCTCTTGACCTTAGGTCGTCAGTGCATGCGCACGGATCGTAAGATCAATGAGAGAGTTTATACGTATGATTTATTTGACTTGTGATTTTAATACGTTCGACTTGTGTTCTTCGTACGATTGTTGAAGAGTATTCGGTTCCAGTGCAATGAAATTCTGCATTTATCCTTTTTTTTCGACCTCGCATCGATATCTGAAGGTCTAGGTAATACAAGTAAGTGCTGCTTAATTTAGCTTGGCAAACTGTATAATCGGCTCTTGAACCTTTACAACCCTATGAGCTCTCCCTTAAACAAGGAGGAAGGTAAGAACCCACATTTGCATATCTTACCACTATTTATATATACCACTTTCCCCATTATTTTATATTTGTATTTTTGAGTTATTACAGTAATTTAATAATTTAAGTTTAAGTATTTGATAATCGGTAAAGTTATTGGATTCGGAGTAGATTTCAGGCAAAGATAAGATTGATATAAAATTTAACTGAGCTTTGAATTTTAAAATGTCTTTCTTGATTTAATTTTATCTTAGTCTAATATTACCCGTTAATCTCATAATTTTTTATCATATCTGTACTGTATGTACATTTAAAATTTAAATAAATTACGTTATCTGTTAATATTTATTTAGTTGTAGAAGACTTCGTTTTCGTAATTTAACATTGGGTAATAGAATTTACACACAAAAGTTTTTTCTTATTGACAAAAGTAAAGAAATGTTGGATACTATTTTGATAAATTTCAATGGTATAATCAATTATTTATTCGTGTCGAGTTATGGTATGCCCAAGTCATTTTTGGTTGCTAATACATATAGATCTTAGAGGAAGCACACTAATAATTAGTTAAATAATTAAAATTATTTTAAGCATTTGAATACTTATAGCTTCATTTATAGTTTAGTATTTGCATAAGAGAAATTATTATTCATAAAACGACTGTGAATATTATTATTCATTATCAATACTGGGCAGTGAAGCATACTTCAAGTATTCTAATTGGTCTTAGTAAGATGTTAAATATTATATGTAGACAGTAAAAGTTTCTATTTTCATGTATTAAAAACGGTAAGCTTATGTTACACTTCGTTTTCATATAATATAAACCGTACTTATTCCATAGTGCAATAAATTGGTCAGATAATTATTTCGGAATATTTTAACAGTATTTGAATTAAATAAAGTAAAACAAATAAAGCAAATTGCTGAAACGAAAATCACGGATAATTTTCTAGATAAAAAAAGTTGATTTTCAAAAATATCTTAGCATTTTTACAATGCCGAAAAATAATCGTACAGGATTTTGAAATGAATTTGAACTTTCGTCCAAACATGAAGCGTGGTTTAGAGTGGTATACATCACAAAGATAAATATATGTTTAAGAAGTATTCAGTGTGTATGATACATATTATTATGATGAGTATTGTGTATTTGTTCGGAGACTAAACAAACATTTTATCAAGTCTCGTGCCCCGTAGATGCCAGTCGAAATGCTTTTTAAATTCAACGCTTCTTAACACTATATAGTTTAGTACTTCTGTCGAAATAAAAGAAATGAAAATTGATGTTGTCTTTAGTATTGGGTCATGATTTTATTTGTAATAGAAAAGAAAATAATAAATAAAATAAAAACCATAAGCAAAAGATACCGAGGGGAAAAGAAAAGTTCGGTATTGTAAAAGTCATGTTGATAATGGCGTCGGTAATTTATATAGATTGTTTGCTTTCAAAATAAAACGTTTTTAGTAAAAATGAGTAATATTTACTTTGACAATTCCTAGGAGTAATATGACACTGGCAGCGAAGATGAACAAATTGGTTCCAATGACGGCTGTGTATGCTATTTGAACACCTGTAATACATTTAAAAAAATATATAATATTTTATTTAATATAAATAATATATCATTAAATATAGTGTATGCACTGTGACGGATATTTAGTATTTTATTTGTTGCTGCTGTAACAATATATAAGTTGGTATCATTTAAGATGATTAAAGTATAAAATTTATTTATTTTAATGTAAAACGATTTAAGTTTTTTAAAGTTATAACGTACAGTTTTAAATTTCCAAATCAGTTTTAATTTTATAAATGTATTTTTAATTTTGTTGAGATACACATACATTGTATTTTACTTTAGGTCAATTAGAAGTTTAGAAGAATATTAGATTAAAATATTTCTGGAATATTTGATATATTTTAATAAATTTTAATGTACCAACAAAAAGAGCTTTATTGTAGAATATACCCAGTGTTTGTTTATTATAGTTTTAAAACAATTATTTTTATTCTTACCATTTTTTGATTTACATGCTGTGAATAAAATCATTGTATTTTAAAAATGACAGTGTTATCACTTCATTTCTTTAATATAGCATATTAGTAAATCATATTATAGTTTATTAAAAAAATAAGAAAAATACCTATACATCGAGTACCAAGTGAATTTGATGTTTTGGCTAAAGATAGATGAATATTTGTTAGCCAAATATAATTCTTATTAGTATGACTATTTAAAAATGTTAGTAAGTATTTTTTTTTTTTTAAATAACTCGGATGAATAAAACAAGAGGAAAGTTAGGTACTGTAAATCCGAAAATGTATGAGTCACGATAGAAGAGAAATAAATATTGGTTGGTTTCATTGGTTATTGATGTTTTCATAGCTTCGTAAATTTATACCTGAACAAGAATAATCAGTAAGAGTAGCACAGTTGGTTTTCATTTTTACATGTGATTATAAATGTAACGTATATTTAATTATAACTGATGAGTTATTACGTATATAAATTCGTTATTTGTTATTGAGTTATTGCGTTGAAAGAAACAAAAATGGATGATTTCAATTTGAAGCTTTTTATCAGTTCATTAACAGTCATATATTAATATAAAATATGTATTTGACTTCTGTTAGTTGTTAAATTTTCTAATTATAAGGTTTCACAATTTCGTTTTATATTTTTTGAAAAAATGTTCATATTATTTAATGTAATCAGAAACGTTCTTTGGTTTTATATTATTTATAAGATACGATCATTGAATAAGAATAGGAGAACGAGAGACGGAAATAAAGTTTTGGAAACCGTATTAGTTACAATAGTCATACGGATACCTGAAATGAGACTTTTAGACAAGAAGACTATCGATGATGAGGCGAAAGATTTTCAAATGGAATATTTTAATTTTATAGACGATTCGATGCCTTAGATAAGTTTTAGACATAGATTTAGAAGGATTTTGGAATTTCGATTTCGTATTTAAATTTAAGTATTTTCTTGGATGGATTCGGATAGTCAAATTTACTTAAGCACAAACTTTTAAAAAATTATAAGACAGTTGTTTTAACGTGTATTTTTAAGACTAAATGTTTACCGAATAGTTGTTCTAAACATTGATATCGTGTCCGAGGGTATACGTAGAGTTGTTAATACGAAGAGACAGAGCAAGATTTTTTTTAACTTAGTGAAGTAAGGCAAGGGTAGTATGTATTTGGACTCGGTTTATTGCTACAGTGTACCCTGATGAGAATTTGCTGACGAAAAAAGATTAATATCAGTTTAAAATTACATTATACATTTATTCTTGTAATGTAATTCTCTTTTCCATCGATAAAATGTGTCTTACGATTACGTAATAATTTCTGCTAGATAATAACGATGGGTTATCTCAGTTTTCCGTTTAAAGCAATTCATATTGGAAAATATCACAAATTGTGTATACATAAAAAAATAATTGCCAAGATTAATTTCGTGCACGGTTTGATGGATTGTTATCATATTTCAAGTACAATTCGGAGAGATTAAACGATTAATAAAAAGTTAACCGGAATCTCATGAATAACACCAGAGTGACTCAAGTTCTAAATAGCGGTTGAATAGTAAATTATGTAAATCAACTGGGTATCGGCAACATAAATCAATTAATAATTGTGCGGATTACTCCGAAGTCAAAACGGAAACAAGACATTAACTACATAATCAGCGTATGTTTCGAGTGGGGGCCGCCCGAACAGTACACGGTGATCGCGATCAGCAACGTAAATATCCGATCGCATAACGTTGTTTCGGTCGGCTTTGGATGTCGATGCGCGCGTTTTCGAACGACGGGACGAACGGGTGAGCAAACGGTTACGCACCCAATGCATTCGACGTGGTCGGAAAGACGTCGCGCGTGGAAAGACACTATACGGAGTGATGGGAGGATTTGAGAAAAAAAGAATCGCATTTAACTACAGCACGATAAGGGTCGCGAAAAAAATTATCCACGCGTAGGTCGACGGTGCGGCGAAAAAGTCGACGGGAAACGATCCGCAGCGGGACCCAGTGCCACGGCGACCAAACATTGCACCCGGATGTATTTTTAATTTAAAAATAATACGCTTATTAAATATTATTTTCAATGGCTTTAATCAATATGAAGGATGTTAAAGATTTTGTAAATAGAATATACGACATACGAATATACGATCGTTACAATTTTTAACGTTAAATGCAAGATTTTAATTTTTGCGGTCTCTCGGGAATTGCGCCCGGTGAGCAGGCACCTCTCTTGCTATATCTTTGCTACGGTCCTGGCGGGACCACACCGGTTCTTGAAACGTCTTCGCATCGGTCACGTTTGCGTATTTTATGCGGCTTCCCCAATCAGGTAGGCGTATGAGATTTTGTTTGATTTTTTTTTTATTTTTTCGATTTTTTTGACAATTGGTTTCGCCGTGGCCCGCCAATACGTCCGGCGTGCCGTTTCGCCCAAGAGCCACCGGAAAACGTTGCGTAAACGAATGAGAATGCATATTTTCATCGTGTTTATGCATGCACGTGTATGTACAAGTGTGTAACGAATTCCGTAATAATATTGTTTGATCGTTACGTTATTTATATTCCTATACGGATCACAATCGGTTGCGTAAGAAAACATTAGGTTTATCAAAAAACTGTACGGAACAGGGATAAAAGAAAATTTAATTCACTATAAACAACGTCGTACACGTATTTTTTTTTTTTTATAAAACGATTACGATTAAGATATCAACAAAACATATAAAAAGAACCATGGTCGTTTGGACAGAAACATGTTTTTGAACTTTATGGGTTAAATTTATCATATTGACGTGCAGTTTTGTATACTTAATTTTTATACATATTGAAATTTATTTACGGGGTAAGACGGAATAAATACCAATAACGAAGAATAGGCACCACCATAATATATACATATGGTGTGTAAATGATAATTGACAACATTCAATATCTTTGCGTAGAGACTTGCAATTTTAATTCTGTTTTCTAGTTGGTTGTTAAAACATAAAAATACACAATTTTATGACCTATAAATTGTTTTAACTTAATTTACAAGTGCAGTACAACTTTTTCTTCTTCAATGGCAATCCCCTGTTATAACTAATGATTATTTTTTTTACTAATTTAAAATATTTTAAAATTTATTAATACCATGGAATTTAAAATTAATGGATTTTTATTTCTTCGTTACTTTGTGGTAAATATAAATCATTTGGAAAAAATTGATACGTTATTTACTTATCGGAAGTGTTGAAAAACTGCATATCATGAAGCACTAATTTATGCTCAACGATATCCAGGTAAATTTAGAGATTTTTATAGACGTTTTGTGTAACTAACTGATAACATTGCGTGCAATCCTTTGGTAGTTTCATCGACAAACGAGCCGGTGTAATGCTTTTACAACTGACAAGTTTTCTTCTTTGGCGCGTTTAAAAAAGTTCTTGTGCGATTTTATACTTTAAATATTTTATCATACCATTTAATACACTTCGCTTAAAGTTTATCACACTGGTCTATATAACAATCCTGAATAATTTAGTTCGCTTTTAACCGGTGCAATATTAATAACAGAATCAGGTAGTCTCGATGAAGGGATCTTTAAGTTTTAAATTGCATTAAAATACATAGCGATATCCACATTCATCTTAAAAAATGTAATATTAATAGAAATGTGATATAAAAAAAATCTTACTTCATAAAATGGAAAAAAGGAAAATGTCTAAAAAACGTTATACATGTTATCATATTTTTTCTCAGCTGAATTAAATAATTATAATTCTTATTCATATATTATAATAATATTGCAAAAATTGGGTTGATGAATAATAAAATCCAATTAAAATATATATAAATAACGACCACTGTACACATCAGACGTTTAATTATATTTTCATTTATCAATTATCGATTGTGTAAAATATGTTGAATGGTTATTATGATTCATCTATTATTTTTTTATACGACGTTATGCGATTTCAATTCAATATTAACTAAAAAATAACTGCTATAGTTTCTATATTAAATTGTATTGTTTCGAACAAAATAAAAAAAATATTACATGAATCAGAAATTAACTTTGCATAAAATGAATTCTTATAGAATAATTAATATTTAAATAAGTTGTGAATATGTGCGTGGATAATAAATTTATAATATCTTACGAATAGTATTTTTACCAAGCTAATAAAAAACTAATAATATTACATATCATAAAATGTTAGTAATTGAGTTGATGTTACATTCATATTGCAATTAAAATCGATTTTATCTGTATTTAATATTTTACAAATATAAACAACAACTGAAAGTTTCTTAACAAATCACTGATTTATTTTGCTTTATATATTCGCTTTTTCTTAGCATACAATTTCCCACTTAACTTAAGGTTTACTCACCATAAAATACATCTTGAAGAAGAACAGCATTTTTCATATTTGAACTGATCATCCAGCTGTATATTAATACAACTAATACAGATATATTCTGAAACATAATTCACATAGGTATGTATATAAAATGAGTTGTTATAACAGAAAAATAAATCCATAATAGTTATAAAAACTATACAATGTAGTGGTTTTAAAATTAAATCACTGATTAATTTATTTTAATCATTCCTCAGATATTTATTCCAACATTCCAAATCAACTCGTTACGTTTTCAGTATTATGTTATTGAGTAATATTACTGGTAAAATATTTATTATTATTATTATTTTTATTTTTTTTTTACAGACAAACTTATTATGTATTCACTATGACGGTAGGATTTTAGAGATTTTACACAAGTGTTTCATTATGATCTTATGAGTAGAGTAACTATATTATTTTTGTTATTTTTGTAAGTTATAAACTGAAATATATTATATAATAAAAGAAAAATTAAACGAATTTTTGTTCTTCTTTGAAGCCACATTGATACTTGGGAGTTATATCTTAGATTGTTACGTGTGTCCTAGGCTCGATTTCAAATGATTTTCAATAAGTGATTCTGAAGGAATTACGATTTCGATTAATTTTTTATACCAGGAAACCATTATAATATGTATGGCATTATCATATGCAAAGTTTTGAAATCGAAAAAAGGAGTAATCGCATTGAAAATTCTTTTGTAAGAGAAAGAAAAAAAAATTCCATTATAACCATCAATAGTTTTATAATATGTAAATACATATGTATATACAATTATTATGTACTCGTCCTCTGATATGAGTGACTTAATATTGAAATGGAATTTCTTTGATAATTCCAATCATGTGGAATGTGATTTCAACTTAAACCAGCGATTTGGTCGTGTCAATATAGGCACTAACAATGTAACATTGTGATAATATCGTTCACTTGAACGATTTCTTGGGGTTTCGTGGACTCGTGGAAGGAATGGATTGCTGGTGGACCGAACACGATGGCTACGAAATGAAAGGAGAACAGCATTAGGATTCAGTGGTATCGGTCGTAGTGCTTCGGTCCTCTCGAAACATTGCCACCAGCATAAGACATAAACGTTTGAATGAGATAAGAAAAAAAAATAGTACCGTAAGAAAACGTCAAAATTCAAGGTACCTTTGTGACAAAAAGAGTGAAAAAAGTTGAATTGAAAAATCAAAATATTAAATCTGAATAAAAAATGAAATTGTTTTGCATAAAAGAATTTAATCACAAATAATGCACCCCTCCCCCCTTTTAATATATTATGACCATAATCCGGTCCTGTGTGTATGTTAAAATAAAAACAGTTTTGAACACGTAGACGGGTATTAGTGATGTGAAAAACCTGGATTTTCCGAAGTTCAAAAATCTAAATTCTTGGAATTTGAAATCCAAAATTCAATTTTTATCTGAAATTCCAATTTCAGCTTTTGAATAATTAAATTACTATTATTTTATATATGTTTTAAAATAAAGTTTTGACAAATACACATACATTGTAATCAATTAAATTTTTGATTAGAATACAGAATAACAAAATGTTGAACCCAAAATTCGAATATTTAAATCCGCAAATTCAAAATACGGATTTCAGATTTGAAAATTCGATTATTATTAGTGTATATTAGTAATAATTTATATAGTAATTAGTGAGTGTTTATAATATAAATCATAATATAATATAATATGTATCATTATCAGAAGTGCGAATATAGATTCTGAATATGATTATTCAGTTGTTGGTTGTAGGGATAGAAAGATTTTCCGTGGAAGACGAGATTTCGTTCTGAATAGTTTTATTTATTTTACCGATTTTATAGTGAATAAACTCTTTCAATAGAGTTTATTGGTAGGTATTTTTTTTTAAATTGGCATTGTATCCATGTATCCAGGCATAGTATTCTAGTGTTATTATGGGGCTGTTATGCATGAATCATGGTGATTAAAAGGCTATACCGAGAATTTTATCCTGTATTATTTTAAGTTTGTTCATTTTTATTCGAGCTACGGTAACCTATATAAGACATGCGTAGGTTATTTTTGATGTTCTTTATATATTATTATATTATTATATAAATATATATTTATATATTTATAAATAAAGATATCTTTATTTATGACTCATATGATTAGAAGTAAGCATTCGATTCGTAGTGTTGAGCTATAATTAATATGGCGTTACAGTAAATTCATTCGGCTTGGTTAATTTTATTATTTATAAGTGTTATTTAGGTTAAATTTTATCAAGAATAACTCCAAGGTATTTAATCGCCTGGTCCTTGTTGTTCCATATTATTGGTTGGTTATTGATCATTATCTAGGTTGAGTTTGCGTACTTCTTTCAGGTGAAGATTTTTGTTTCGGAACAATTAAAAAGCGTACAAATCGAGGTTCATTATTTATCCGACGATCGTTCGTAAACATCGCATATGTGTACCACGCGCCGGTTGGATTTTCCCTCAGTCACGTCAGTTCTTGGACGTCCCTGTCGTCATATGTTTAACGTCCACATGTGCACATATTTCAAACCTTCACGCGGAAATTATGGACAATTATATTTCATTGAGAATTTCAGTGTGCGTAATTTCTTTTAATTTATTCTAAACAATTTATTCTACATGAACCGGCATACTCATTATCATACCCGGATAATCTCCGCGGCGCGAGTGAAATTAAATACGTTTTTAAAAATAATCGAGAGACATTTTTTAGCCCGTTCTTCAATTGTATTGTTGGAGGATTCATTTTATCAGTGATCGTGGTTTCATAGCGCTGTTAACGAAATCTCTGTTCAACAGCCGTTAAATGCACACAATACATACGAATGTAATATTATCATATTTATATATCCCATACTCGTCCGGTCTTATTTGGACATATATGAAATGTATTATTTCATAATACTCATTTTGTGTACGCGGAATAATAGTTATATTAAGTGATTAAAAATAAATATAACAATATTAGGATATTTTCATACATACTATATGTAATAAAATATGTTATATTTTTGATTAAGGGGCCTCACCACCACGTCTTTTTTTAACAAAAACTACTGTTTCTAATTCCAACGCTACGTGTCGAAAATTATCACGATTTTTATTCTGAAAAAATATTCGAATGCTCCGTAATATGTACAAGGGAACGATCGAGCCACATTCTTAATTTTTGTAGTTTGAATTGCAATAAATATTTTTGTAAATACAAAAAAATACAAAATTTCAAACTTAAATATTTAATTAACTAAATACAATTTTTAAAATGTGCCTCGATCGATCCTCGTACATTACGGAGCATCCAAATATTTTTTCAGAATGAAAATCGTGATAATTGTCGACACATAGCGTTGGAATTAGAAACGTATGTTGGAATGAAAAATAAACATTTTTTTGCGATCATGATATTACCTGATGACATGTGCGTGCGATTGCGTGCGAGAGCCCCCCGTACCGCTATCGCACCACGTCTAGCTAAATAAACCTAAACAGTGTAATATAATTGGATACGTTATTTCGTGGTATCCTATAATAATGTTAGTAATTACTTATATTTCTCTAAAATTAATAAATAAAATTACCCTATGGAAAATTGATAAAAACAAAGATATTATAGGAATTAATACCAATCATAAATATTACTACCGAGTTCAAGGACAACTACACGTCACTGGAAGAAGATTTGGTATAATAGCATATTGAACAAATAAAGGTTTAAAGTATGAAACAATTGAACGAGATGATATATTTTGGGATAACAAAATGTTTCCAAAACTAGAAATGTTTTTCTTCAATTGCCTTCTTCCTGAATTGGTTGATCCCAGACATTCCAGAAGTATGCCAATAAGAAACCCTACTTATATTTTGGAAGCAAAAATGAAGAAAATAATAGGCTACACTATACCCGTATGAATATAATATAAGCTATTATTTACTATACAAATTATGTCATATGATTTTAATTTTACCTAAATAATACTATTTTATCACAATATTATTATAATTAAAAAATAAGTACGTAATTGTAATAATCAACAATTTATTGTATGAACTGCACTAACAGAAAATTTCGTAATTATTACCCTCACTGATTGTTTATTTATTATGTATACTGTTTCTATGACTAATAATACTACATAATAATGACAATAGTTGATGTTAAACTACCTATGTCCTAAACTCCTAAACTATATTATACTAATGCAATAATACTTGAACTATTCATCAAAATATACACAATATACCTATCTATATTATATGGCAAAAAAAAAAAATAATAATCTAAAACTCTTCCTGTTTTTTTATATTATATATTATGGGTCCACGTATAAACTTAGAATTTAGAATTCTGGACCGCATAAATCTAAACTGTACATATCTGGAAAGTACATTATCTGGACCGTATGAATCTGGATACGATTACGCATGTATTGGCACTCGTCGCTACACTTTGCAAATCGAAAATATCCCTTGGCTTGTTACGCAAAACCACTTCAAATAGGTAACAGGGACAAAATAAATGTGGATATGCAGATATATATATTCAGATTTGTACGGTCCAGATAATCTATACCAATAATAACTATATAAATTATTTTACACTGCGGACTATATTATTATTTTTCTCAATTCATAGCATAATAAGTTAAAACTAATGAACCGAATTCTCCGAAGCCATTCAACACGCGAGTACGGGACACCGATTATAATAATATGATTACGACTAGTGACTACCTGATGGTATGGAAGGAACCCCCATTGAATTGTACTCACACTAACAATCATTTACAACTAACACAAATATCTCGGACGGCTACGACGAGATTAGAAATTGCCTATATGTTGCCCCTTAAATAATAGCAGTAGCGAGGCCCCTTAACATAATATAAATACTAATATTGCTCCAAAACATTCGGAAAGGTTAAACAATTTATTTTAATTGGTTTTGAATGCGAATAAAATATGATTAAAATAACAATAAGTTTATTTATAGGTTCAGATTCGTACAACGGATTCGATTTAATATTTAAATTTATGATGTTTCTTTTGTTCTAAGCTATCTTAGTATCAAAAAATACATAATAAGATAAGCGTCGATTCAAGACTGAAGAAACGAAAAGCGGTAAGGAAATGGAAACTCAATGTTCCTTTTCCTTACGAGTTTGAACGTACATTTCAAAAAGATACTATAAATGATCAATGAAAGGTATATTTCTATAAACTTAAAATATTAGAAATTTGAACATTAAAATTTTAATTTGATCATTAGTAATATTTATACAAGAATATGATAAATGATAATGTTTGATAAA
The DNA here is from genome assembly GCF_003268045.1 of Sipha flava. Taxonomy (NCBI): domain Eukaryota; kingdom Metazoa; phylum Arthropoda; class Insecta; order Hemiptera; family Aphididae; genus Sipha; species Sipha flava. The sequence continues at coordinate 447,190 of NW_020273010.1, forward strand.
TATTCATTTTCACAAACACTCACTTAGTATAATTGCATTGTAAAATATGTCATAAACAGTTTTACGTTGATACGTATCCGTTTTGAAAGATTATAATAATGAACTATACATTTTAAATTATTTTGAATATTTTAGATTGACATTTCAACTGAACTCTTTTCAATACCAATCTTGCATATGAAAAACCCATCAAAGTGTCTATTTTAATATTGTTTAAGTATCATATTTGAAAAAAATTTATTTAATTCTGAAAAGCTTTCTTCCAAAATTATATAGCAAATTTTCATCGAGTGCGTAGTTAATTTTCTTCGTGTGTTCGGAATTGAATTATATAATTCTTTACTTTATTTAATTAAAATATATTAATTTTACTGAATATTATCCATATCCTCGTATTTATGGCATTTAAAATAGTATACTACATTTTGTATAAAATATTTTATGAGATTTAAATATTAATCAGTCTTTTATTTAATACAGTACTGGTACATAATCAATAAGAAACCTATTGTCTGGTCCAATTCAGATTTATAAAGACGTATTTTACTCATTGCATAAAAATAAATGCTGAGAATTATAAAAAAATGTCTTAAAATTGTAAGCCATTATATTATAGATTAAAATAATCTCAAATTTAAATGAAAATGTTTCTTCAATAGTAATAATAATAAAGATATAAATGTGTTTATTTATCAAATTCTGACACTAAGTATTTCATGTAAGTTGTATGTATATTGTAGATATATCTATAATAATAATATATATTTTAATAAAACAAGAAAACAAGTGGAGTTCTCACTGTTAAATTTATTCTCACCGAATGTAGTGTATACAACATGATCAAAATAAAACTATAGATAACCGACCATCTAGCTGGAACAATAAGTCCAGAACCCGCCAAAATATACAAGCTTTGTCATTTTTTATCTATAATATACCTCACCGACCTTTTGTAACAAGCACCTATAAGTCTATCAGCTGCAATGGTATATTTCAAACGTTATAAGCCTCAAAGTAAATATTTCCACACTTTATATTTATTTATATATTTATATATATTTCTGTACTAATTATTTTTATTTACATAATTACTTTTTGCTATTTGTATTTTAAGTTTTGCACTGTAGCGTCTATCAGCCATAGCAGCCGTGGATTATAAAATAATAATAAAAAAAAAAAAAATCGGGAAAATGGATATTATTATTATCATTCTTTTATACTGAGTATTAAATTACAATGATCCGTATACTATTAGTTTATTTATATCATCTCTTTCTTAGAAGATAAAAAAAGTTTGAAATTGGTTGTATTTAAATTGGCCAATATTTTTCTCTAGATATTTCACGTAATATCTATTTAATGATCAAAAATATTGATACATTTTTATATTTTAATTTTTTCAGTTATAATAAAAAAAAAAAAATATATCTCTATCGAAAAACAAATAGATAATAAATAAACTTAGTGATTGATATACATATTAAAACAATATGCTTATATGAAAATGTAGAAAATTACAACATATAAAAAACAATTATGATTTTGTTGTAATAACAAAATACCACACTACGACGGTAAGTTCGAGATAGGTAAGAATGACTGTATGGTGAAGGCAGTACGAAGAATGGGAAAATTTAGCTAGAACCTTATATTACAGTTACCGTACAAATACCTTATTCTATCATTCTATTTGAATATCAAAGTAAAATCTTTGGTCTTTGTTATAATTTGTAATTATTTGCATATATTATTATCATGATTTATAAATTGGTACTTAAATATGATATTGTAAATTATAATATACGTAACATGTAATATAATATACAAATTCTTGATACATTGAACGTTAATAGTTCGATTTTTTCTTCTCGCACATATTTTACTTGAAATATTATTAATTTTGATATTTTAAAATTAATTAAATATTATATATTGCAGCTGAATTATATTTTTTTAATATTCCGCTATCATGTTTTATACGAATTCGATTTAACCGACATCCACAAGCAATTTGTGTTATTTATTTCTGAATTATCTACAAAATCAATAGATTTTTTATTGGTACAATGGAATGTATATAATATATATAATAACACCTTTTATAATCAACGGCGTCGAAGATTATGTTTAGAAAATCAAGTATTCAAGTTGAAAAATGATTTTGTTAAACGGTTTGTTGTATTATGTGTTATACTTATACGTGCAGATTTTCACCAAGTGTAATAATATGACGTATGAATATTTTATATTGCATGTTCTCTTCAGTCTTATATTAAATAAGGAACAACCAGCTAAAGCAATCAATTAAGAGCAAGCCGTGGTTTTGAAATATTCTTCTATATTAATAACCTCGGCTATTAATATTACTCAAAAAAGACATATTATTATGAAATATTATTGCCGCTCTTGGTTCAAACCCCTTATAAAATTTATACAAGTCGCTATCAAATTATGATAATGTATTTCATCTTAGAACTTACAGGGAGGGGGGAGGAAAGAAAAAAAAAATGAATATTTATACGTGTGCTTGGCGTATAATTATAATACAGCGCTGCAAGATTAATGTTCACATTTATACGACATAACGCTCGCACGTGTCCGATAATAATTTAATTTAATTTAGTTTAACGACGAGACACCGTAATGCTGCGTTCGAGGAAACCACGGGGAATCGAGGACCAAATGTTACAAGCGGATAAAAAAAATCAAAAAATAAAATCGGTAAGACGTAAATTGTTGCGATACATGCGAATATCGGATGTTTACGGACCTCCGCCGTGCCGAACACGTAGCGGTACGCGTGTTCAACGGTTTACGTGCAACGCGAACGAAATCGTACGTAAAGCTAACAATGCGTTTAACTGATCGAACAGTGGAATTGACGGAAGCAAATACATGAGTGCATTTGCATGCACATTTTACGGCGTGCTTGGATCAATCGTTGATTAACGGCGGTTCAAGAACAAAAAAGAGAAAAAGAACCAAAATCTCGCGAAATCCGGTAAGACGGCGTGTCGGTTAGTCAATTCGACTACACGGACGCGCTTCGGACGTTTTTAATTACGCGTGATTGCGGACGTAGACCATTACGTTTCGTCCGACGACGGAGACACGTGTACTTACGTCCAGGGGGGGGTGTGCGTGTGCGTATTAGGCGCCGGAGTGTGGTGGATTCATGGATTACGTACGTGGCCAACCAGGGGTGGTGAGGGCGAGAGGCACTCCGTCTATTTTATTTTCTCGCCGTATGAATAATTTACCGATTGAAGAAAATCCAGCTCAAGAAATTTGCATGTGGACGACGTGCGCATTCAAATAAGTTACACGGGAGACATCGCGGGTTCGTGAGATTTTCGTAAGCCGGCCGAAACAAAACTGTTCAAACGACACGTTAAAAAATATTACGTTGACGTTTGTTTTTGCCGCGTCAACGGGGGCTGGAACCGAACTGGAACCCTCATTATAAAATTACAAATATCGGATGTAACAAAAATTATTAATTATTATGAGCGACAATATAGGGCTTCGTCCGTGGTTTTTATAAAATGGTTCTAAATTTGATAGTATAAAACAATTTGTGTATATTATTGTTATTGTATTTATATGTATACCATGTTAATTGTTAAGATCGTTTCACATAAACGATATTTTATCTTATAATTTATTTACTTATACCTATAAATTATATTTTATATAAATGAAACTTAGGTTAAAATATTGCTCATGGAAATGGCTTTTACTGTAGATAATATTCCATATCTATTAATATTTATAGTTAATTGGTACGTCAGTCGTCAATCTATATTAAACTTTAGACATTTTCACTTATAGTATGTATAACGTTATTCAATAATATAAATCTTAACTAAATTTTAAAAAGTTATTAATTTCATCTATCAATATGCTTCAATTTTCAAAAATTGTTTGTTCATAGTTATTTTAATTATAACAAGATAGAATAAATATATTTATGCATAAAATGTTTGTGTAAAATTAAAGTAAGTACTATATTAAGTATATATTTTATTAGTATATCTTAAAAATTTAAAGTATTTATAAACAGTATTCTTGTTCTTAATTACTAATAACAAGTTAATTTAATATTGTTTTTTTTTTTTTTAATACACACATCGTAATAAATTTGTACTCTCGTTATTCGCGATCCGTTATCTCCACTACTGTTTAACCTAGCTTTGGAGAAAGTGGTTAGAGAACTTCAAGCTAATAAAGGTGGTATCCAAGTAAGGTAAAATAGAATACAGGTGCTAGGTTTTGCGGATGATCTGGATATTCTGGGCGAATCCTTAACAGACGTAGCAAACGTAACCAAATCTTGAGTAGTGAGGCAAAGAAAATAGGATTACACATTAGTGATTATAAAACCAAAATAATGGAACTGCTAGAAAGTGATGAAGACCTCAGAGTTACGAAAGATTTAATGTATGAAAAATATGAAAATTTTAAGTACCTGGGTGCGACCCTGAGTATGAAAAATGACTGGGCCAAGGAGATAGGTATTCGTATAAGTAAAACTGAAAGAACATTTTTCGCGATGAAAAAATGTTTAGGTCCAAATGCCTCTCTAACATAACCAAAGTTAGGCTATACACAGCGATAGTTAGATCAACCCTCACATACGGTTGTGAAGCGTGGACAATAACTAAGCAAACTTAAAAAAGGCTGAGTACGTTTGAGAACAAAATTTGGAGAAGAATTTGCGGTTCCATCTATGATGAATTAACAGGTAGTTGGAGATGAAGGTACAACAAGGAACTACTCAACATGGTTAACATTTCATCAGTAACCAGTTTCATCAAAGAGAAAGAATACAATGGCTTGGACACATCATGAGAAGGGGGAAAGCGATACTGCTAAACTAGCACTAGAATGGAAACCACACGGAAAGAGACCCCCGGGAAGACCCATGAAAAAATGAATCGATGTTGTCAAAGAAGATCTAAGAAATATGGAAATAGACGCATGGAGGTAAATGGTGTTTAACAGGGATAGGTGGCGCGAGGTTGTATTGGCGGCTAAGACTCTTAGAGAGTTGTAAAAGCCAGAAAAGAAGAAGAACAAATTTTTAAAGGTATCTATATCTAAAATTTAGATATAACATAAATTATTTTTTAGATACACCATTAAGCCTTTGTATAATTTACATAAAATATTCTTGTTGAATTTTAGGGTAACCACGAAACTAACTTAAAAAAAAAACATTTAAATACCCATTATGAGTTATTTAATGAGTATGAAATGAAATGAAAGAAAAAAATAATGTTATTTCAAGAAGTAAAGTGGGTGATAAAATAAATAATACTTCTAAAGAATCACAGGCTATATTACAATTTTTTACAGTCTACTGTAAAAGTGAATATTGACACAAAAACATTAATAAATTCATGTATAGAACTTGTAATAGTGAACGGAAGACATACAGCATCATGGATGATACTGGGTTTAAAAAAATACTGGATCCTGTTTTTAAATTTAATTTATTTTTACATATTTTCTCATTTTATTAAATACTATTTTTAGGCTTTATTTATTATTATATAATATTATACATTACTTTATAGCTGTTAAAAAAAAAAAAAAACTTATTGCGATTTATATATAAACTAGTTGAAGAATGAAATTTTAAGATATTCATTTTCATATATTATGCCATATAACCTAGTATAATGCCATAATACCGGTAATATATATGTAATTTTTAAATATGTATCATAAAGTACTATAGAATAAATTTAAAATAATTTTATTTAGAACCCTATAATACCAGAACTCGAACACGAACCTTTTAATAAAAATATTGAAAACTGGAACCGTAAAAACTTAAAAGTACTTGTCATTGGCGTCAACATTAAATCTCTACGGTACGCAATGGTCTGAATCATAAACTAACATCTTCTAAACTATATTGGATAAGTTTGTTATTTGTATCAAATCTATAAGTTTTGAGATACTGAATCTAAATTTACATTCATTTTAAAACCAACCCTTAAGTTGAGGGATGACTCAGAGATATTTTTATAGTAATTATTATAAACTGTTCCAATTGATACATAAATATTATATTTTAATAACATTTTTTTATATCATTTTAAATCAAACATCAGAATTAGGTTAATGATAATTTTTTTTTACTTAAATTTAAATTTTCAATATTGCGATGATAAACGAGCTTGTCCCTTTTGAAAAAATTTTACTAATAATATAATTACAATTATAATTTATTAAATTAAAATAAAAGTTATGACAAATGATACAAATTATAATACGACAAGAGTAAATTAGACTATCCTTTGCCTCATTTTAAAGTTAAGAATTGCTATTTTTTTTAAAAAATATTTGGAAACTTGATCTGTAATTGGATCTGATGATATCAGGAGTATATAAAATTAATCAATGTTTGTATTACGTTATATCACGTATACGTGAATTTTTTAATGTATGCTGTTCCCAACAATTTTTGTAGTATTTATTGGACATTCTTGTGCTTCTACTGACAATTTAAATTATATAATTATAGAATAAAATACAAATTTTAAGTTTCTTAGTTATAGAAAAATTAAATTAAAAATTATGAAACTACAAATCGATGAATAATTGTGCATGTCGAATAACATCTGAACCATGAATTTTTTTTATCCAAATAGCTTATAATTTACTCTACAACTTCCATATATTTTCAAGTGATAATAATTAATAAATAATTACTACTACATTATTATATTATGAAAAAGTATAAAAAATATGTAAATTTTCAAACTAAAAATGAAATAATTTAAATACCCTGGAACCGCAATAACTCAAAACGATTGGGGGCGAAAAAAAAGTTAGAGTTATCGAAAATTTGACTAATGGAAAACCTCGATAACTCTAAGCGGCAATAAAAATTCGAGTTACCGAAAATATTTTTTTATTTAAAAAAACAAATACTTCATTTTATAATATTATTTACTTATATATTTACTATTAAATGTATAATGTATGTAGGTATATATATTGTATTAAAATTATATTCTATAAAAAAGTATAAAGTTATAAATATGTGTATGTATTAATTTTATGTAATAAAGACAATACAATGTAATGAATAAAATAGAACTATTTTTTTAAAGAAATCTGATATTTCTGATTGTTTTTATTGTTTGACCTATTTGTAAAGTTATCATAACATTGAACGTGGAAAGAATCTTGTCTCCAATATCTCATTGTTCTTGAATGAACTTTCGTATAATTTGTAAACTATCTAATGCCTGGGCAAGAGTAGTTTTCGACAAAGCCATATTATATCATTGTATTTATAACTGTACCTTTTAAGCATTAGGTCAATATTAGATTGATAATATTAATCGATTTTCAATTACGATTATTGTTATTTATAATAATACACTTGGTTATTTAAATTTCGAGCTATCGAGGTATGTACGTGTTAATTATTATCTTATAAATTCGAGTTGTAAGTCAAAATTCAACTATAATTACTTCGACTTATTGAAAAATTCGAGTTGCCGAAATTCGAATTATCGAGAAAATGTGTCACACATATCATACATTGTAAGTCAGGGGCCAAGGTATTCCTTCGAGTTATCGAAAATTCGACTTATAGAGATTTCACTGTAAATAAATTTTTATAAATTATAACAATGTGATAAGTACTTGTTCTAGAGTACCAGTCGTACCCTACCTTTTTATTATTTGAACCACATAAAATATTTTAAAATATATTACAGGCCGCAAGTCAAAATGAATGGAACAAAAAACTAAAAATAAATTTATATATTGTGTATATTGTATATTACTTGGAAATGTATTATAAAAAAATAAAATAAAATATTTATTTTAAATTAGTGTGAATTTTGATATTAAGATAGTTTTTTCACTATTTTGGATATATTTGGTTTGTAGTTGTTGTATGCTACTCTTAAGAAGTCATCAAAATGTGAACCAGAAAGCCGATTTCTGTACACGTTTTTTGCATATTTCATTTTTGAATTTGCGACACATTTTGATTGTCTTGTTATACCTATTTTATATTTATAATATAAGTTTAGAATCTAGAGTATCCATAATATATTATGAACAGAAAATAAATTTAATTTAAAGTATATTCTCTTACTACAGCTTTATATACTGATTTGCGCGCAGTGATAACTTTATACTTTAGTTTCATACTTAATATAGACTTGTCTGGGAATCTGACAATACTAATAATACTTATATTTACCATAACCGCTATATTATCTCTATCAATCATATATTCGATAACATTTTAATATCTAAAATAATTGTATGTAAGCTAATTTACGATTCAGACCACTGTGTGGTGCCGATAAGAATAAAAATGCCTGTATACAGGATAAAGCTGTTTGATGCATGACATTCGAATATATAGGTATTTCGTCTTCCGGAAAATAACGAGAAGACATGCGTAAACAAGATTTACAAAAATAAAATGAAAATAACTTATCACACGTTGTTATTTAGGATTAAAATATTAGTTGCTATCGTAATTGTTGATCTTTATTATTATAAATGTAGTACATGTTGTTGTTGAACAAATTAATGACGCATTTAAGATTTAATGATTTGGTTATATTAATTCGTGTAACATATGCATATATGCTTGGGAAGGTAGTCAAGAGATCTTATCAAAAATATTTCCTTGAAAAAATAAAAAAATAGTTTTCCTTCTTTTTCTAATAGTCTTATTATTATATGCTATGGTATTCTATATAAATACACCCAAAATTATGGTTAACTTAATGTTAAAATATTATTTTCAAAGATACACGGAATGTTACTGAATTAAAAACGTACAAATTGTAGCGTTTAGCTTAAAAGAATCGAAAACATTTTGCAGTTTTAGTAAGTATTTAAAAATTATATATAATGGTGTGTCTGAGTTGAACTTGATAGCTACACATTTTGTACTATCGATTGTCATAAAAAAACCAATGTAATATTTGAAATTAGTAATTTGAATGACATGGAGTTTCAGAAAAATGTTTTAGATATTTTTGAATGAATTATTGTTAATAACATTATATCAGATTGAACGCTATGCAGTATAACATATTTAAATAAACCGTAGTATAAATAAATATGTTTTATTTGTTTTATTGTGTAAGCCAAAGTAAATTTGTTTTATTATTGAATGTTAAGGGATAAAAGAAAAAAAATCAAGTCTATTTAATAAACTTGACGGGTTTACACATGAAAGATTCGAAATTGACGCCGAGTAAATTCTAAAGATTTCTTCGTATTGAGTCTTGTCGAAAGTGATTGATAACATTAAATATATTGCTCAAATCGATCTCTTTGTCATTGTAAATCTTATACGACACTATGTTACGTCTAACACCTTCAATACACGCAACTAAGGAATTTTGATTTATGAGCCCTTATTGAATTTTGATCTCTTCGTACTGTACTATACCTTATATAAGTACAGCATAGTTTTGATTCAAGCGAAATTTTGTAATGGTATGCAAATTAGAATTTTGTCGATTTTTATTTATGTTAAATATGTATTTATATTTTATACTAGATTCGAATTACTACATTTTTAATGGTTTAAGTTTGTGTGGTTTAAAATATTTGGTCCTTGAAATTGTAGTAATTTAATAAATGCAATGCAAATTTAGAAACATAAATTGTTGACATTAAAATTGAAACGAAATATAATAAAATATAATTTAAATATACATATTTACAACGTTAAAGAATGATTTGATAACAATCTATTAGAGTTAAATATTATTAAATATAAATATATATATTTTATTAATATTTCTGAACATAACTTATTCAATAAAATAACTATTCATTCAGTGCGATGTAATAGTAATTGTGATAATTGTATAATATTGAAACAGGTTAATGTTATAAAATACTTAGGTATAACCATTGACAGTAAATTAAAATGAGACACTCATATAAATAATTTAACTAATACCGTTAGAAAAATTTTCTATATATTTCATGATATCCGATCTTATTTAATATTCACATTAAGCGTTTCTTATATCTATTCCTAATACAATCTATTATCAGTTTTGGTATTTGTATTTGGGGTCAATCATATGATTCACATACTTATCGGCTTGGAATCACTCTTAATAGGTTAATTCAATTTTTGTTATTGAAGCCTAGATATTATAATAATGATTTTGCTTATTTAGAACTTAATGTCTCATGCTTGTAAAATTTATACCATACAAATATCCTATTAAGCATATATAAGTTTAAGTATAATATAGCTATGGTTAATCAATTATATAATACTCGATACAAAGAAAATATTAATATTTGTGTGCCTATTTCTAAAAATTAACTAAGTCTAAAAAGTTCTGTTTTTCTACAGCTACTCAAATATGTAGACAGTTTAATATTAATATTTATAATTTCAAAAATGTTAGTACATTTAAATCTTTTCTAAAAACTTTAGATTTCATATATGTAGAGTTGTTATAGAATTTTAATTTATTTAAGATTGTGATCACACTGTTTGTTATATAATTTATATTTATATTTATATAATTTCTTTTTCCTCTTACTTTTGATAATGTTGTAAGTATATAATAATTTGTATATCTTTTTTTCTCTTTTGTACTGTATTCATATTTTTATACCCCCCAAGACAAATTTATGCTTAAAGGGGAGTTGCAAACATGTGTCTTACATTTATTTTTTTTTCTCATATATGAGAGTAAACTGTGTATCGTTTGCTAAATAAATTATTATTATTATTATCATTATTTATAATTTTGGTACATTGTTTACTATATAATCTGAGACGAATAAGCAATGACTTACAATAGAAATATGATTCTAAATTAATTCGCAGAAAACCATATCGATATTAATAATGTATATATTGTACAGCCTGTTAATTAACATCATTATAATAATTGACAAAAACCCCCTTCTTAACCTGTGATACCCGATTGAGCATAGTCGTTATCGGCCGATCTTTTTGACGATCAGATTGAGCACGGTAAAAAAAAGTAAAAATATTGTGTACAACGTTATCAGATTTTTTCTAGTATATATTTTATGTATTGTATTGTATGTAAATCACTAATAGGAAACTAACTTAGTCGAAAAAAATTTCGCTATCAAATGAGGGGTACCATAGAAGTTTAAAATAACTTCGATAGATAGGAAAACAAAATTTTATCTACAACGATTGAACTATTATTGTTGGTACCTACTCTATAAATAATAGTCAGTCTGTTCTGTTGTCTCGTGTGCTCCTGAATAACATGTATTTTGCAAATTGAAATGGTAAATAATGAAATAAAAATTATTTTATTCGAGAGAAGCAAAGAGTTAGCTTATATCGGAGCTTTCAAGTATAAGTTAATTGGGATTAGAAAAAATGGTGAATTATTGAAATATTCTACAAAGCATACAAAGCGGCAAAATTGCACCCATTTTCGTGCTCGATCGTGTGGTTATTTGTTTTTTTTTTTTTTTTTTGGTTCCTATTATTTGATTGTAACTGTGCTCAATCGGGTTACGAAAAAGATCGTACTGAAAATTGAAAAAATCAATCATGCTCAATTAGGTTTCAGCCTTCATAACCCCTCGAAAAATTCTAATTTTATTTTAAGTGGTGAATACAGCAATATATATATATATTTATATAGTTTATTTTGTCATAAAATAGAGAAAAAATTCCGGTGATCGCTACATTCTTAAATTTACACTGTTCGAAGAACAGCCATTACACATTTACAAGGAAAATTACTTAGATTCTTATTATTTCCAGGAATGAGTATTTTTCAATGTTATAAATTTATATTAATGTTAAAAAAGCTTAATACTTGTCAAAATGAAATATTAAATAATCATATTTCATATTTTAATCAACGTTCAGTTTTTTCTTTGAAAAATCGATGGTTCATTAATATCTTGTTAATTAAAAGGTAATAAATCATTGTTAACACTATTTTTTATAAGTAAAAAATTATTGTGAATTTAATAATGTATATTAGTAGCCGATTACTAATTTCTATTAAATATTTAATGTTATATATAACTATGTGCTTAACTTTTGCTGTTGTTGTAAATTTTTTTTTTTAACTGTTAAAATCCAAATATCTGTCTCTCTTTCACCACTAAAGTTGTAAGATTTACTCAGGTTGATTTACGCTCTAGAAGGCTTAGATGATAAAAGGATATTATAAGTGAACATTAGCTTTGACCTAACACCTCAAGGTAATGAAAAAAGCCTCTAATCATCAACTTATCTGTATCAGGGTTCATAGCAAGTATATTATTGTCCTATCGCATTTCCGTAAGTTATTAAAAATATTCAATAGTATCTAATAAATTATCCCAATTTAAAATTGATAATAAAGCAATTGGCTTAGAAAAATTTTAATATCTGTTTTAATATTTATGCTTTATTATTATACTACACAATAAAAACTCTTAGATATTGGTAGCTCAAAAAAAAAAAAAAAACTAATGTTTTAAAATTGCATTATTTTAATATAATTTACATTTTCAATTCAAAGCTTGTACCATTATCAAATTAATGAGGAAAATAGTAATTATATCTTAAAGCGATAAATTGCATGTACGTATATTTGATACCAGAATAACTAAATATAACGTTTTTCCTGCTAGTTTATGAAATATTTTATTTTAATAATAACATTTTTCAAAAAAATTAAAGTTGTTTGTTAATATAGTTTTACAATTCATTTATTGAACAATGTGCTATAATTATATTATTTTTATCCAAAATCATCCGAAATTCTCATCCAAAAGTCAGTTTACGACGAAATATTAAATGTAACTAAGATGAAGGATGTTAAAGTTATAGAAGCAAATATTTATTACATATTTATTAGTTAATACTTTATCCACTGTGCATCAGAAGTGCGAATTTTCAAAAATTATTTTACGAATTAGTTCCCTACAACATTTTACCCTGAATATTAATTTATTTTGATGACTTAACGTTCATTAAGTTCTAGTCTATTCAGAGTGATCGTTTAATTTTTTTTTTTTTACGATGATAACAATTACCGTTATTTTCTACTTTAAACGGTTGAAAAGATACTCTGTTAATTACAATTTATAAAAGCACTCAAGTCTATAAGATAATTTACAAACCTTTAACTATTAAAAATGAAATAATTTTCTCTTTGTTATTAGAAAATGTAAATCAAAATTAATTGTTTAGTATTATATATTTATATTTATAATTGGTAGGCATAGAATAACACTCTAATAAATGTTATTATTTTGTTACCTTTGCCTTAATAACTTTTTGATAAAACGAATTTTTTAATTTTATTTATTAAATAATATGTCACTCGTTTGTATATTCATATTTTGTTGACTATTTAATATGGAATTTTGTTCGTGACAGAGTGAAAAATATACATTTTAATCATGCAATAGAAAAATAACTAAAATCAATAAAAAAAATTAAATGTCATTTAAATGTCTGTTTTTAATGGTTATATAATATCTTTGAAACAGCCAATATTCTAAGCGTAATAATACATTATTATATTTTTCCCTAACCATTTTAATAAAACGTCAAACATATTCATCCAAATGGATTTTATGTATTTCAATATGCGTTAATTTATTTTAGAAAAAGAATATATTTTAATATTCCTACACAGGTAACCTTAACCGATTATTTAATATGCTAATATATACGTTGCCAGAAAGTTGTTTTATATATATATATATATATATATTTATTTGAGCTATTAATTATTTTTTGTTTATAGACTAAACTTCATTGATTTTAATTAATTTTTGAATTTTTGAAATGCCTTTTGTTATTCAACAATACTATGTATGTTGGGGTAGTCCTTATTTTTTAAACTGGAATTTTATTTTGTCCGTTCCCACTAGATTTGTTAAATCACATAAAAAGTAATTTGTGTAAAATTTGGAAGAAATCACCCAACCTCTTCTGGTGCCGAATCAGGGTTAAAAAATGGCAGAAGAGATTAGTTTAATTGTTTTTCAAATGTATGTAAAAAACTATTGCAATTATCATAACAATTTATAGTATTTTAATCAAAGAACTTAATAATATCTATAAAAAAATTATGTAAATACAACATTTTTTTTTTGGATAAAATTGATTTTTTTCAGCTAATGTACAAATATTACTATTTTGATCACTATTCAAACACTATAATAAGAACCATAAAGAAATACATACATTTACATTTCAAATATAAATATTTTTACGCTAAAAGGTGTTGATTTAAGTAAAGTTAAAAAAAAAAAAACTGAATGAGATAACAATTGGTTTATTTATAAAATGTTAATAAACATTGTACATATATATTTATTAGGTCTATATTCATAAAATTTAGTGCCGAAATTATTACCAGTAATTCTACTGTCCTGTACTATACATTTTATTTTCTATTGATATACTTAAAATTAATTAATAAAATATGATAAAATAATTCATCTCAAATAAGTTTAACAACTACTCGAAAGCCAATATAACCTATTCATATATTATAGACACCTAAATGTTAATAAACAGTTCATACTTAGATGATAAAAGTAAACAAATTCAGGTATTTTTGAATAATTATTAATTATTATTAATTATTCATGAAATCTATAATTTTTTTTTAGATCTTTTTTAAAAAAAAATGTAAAATGAATTATTTATTTATTCATAATTTAAGAAATGACTTATTTTTAAAGTGGCTACTATATTTTTCTATTAAGTTATAAAATGTAAGGAAATAATTACTATACGGTAAGAATTTAAAATTTTGAGTATTACGCCATAGAATATTGTTGTAACATTGAATGAATATATATAATAACAGAAACTTTTAATAAATATAATTGCTAAATTTTAATTTGTTTTAATTGTTTATGAACAAATGTTTATCATCCTGGCAGTCAGTGAAATTTAAATAGCTTAATTATACTATCTACGATTTTTGTTATATAAAATCCAAATTGGATCATGTTTTATTATTTTGTTGTATAAAAATATCTCATACGAGTAGTAGTTAAACTTAATTTTTTTTCTAAACGGAAAAAAATACACTGAAGCAAACTTATGTATAGTTAAATAATATTAATTTTGATAACTATGTCAAATTAATTTATAATTCATGTATGAATTATGTAAATATTTTATTTTTTTTTCATATATTTTTACATTCAGTTTTATAATTCAAGCAGAAATATATCATGATTATAACCTTTAACTTGTTAAAAAAAAAAATATTTTTGAAATGTCAAAGACATCTGAGGCTTTTTTCGTTCTTATTATATTAATTTTTATTTTTATTTTTTTTTACTCATTACCATTCTGTTTATGATAGCTATTTCTCACGAGCAATGTTGCATAATCGGACAGAAATCCTACTGAGTTAATCTACATTGAACTAAAATGTTAAAGCTCTTTGAAGTTTTTTAAGGAAATGATATAGTCTTTCACTAATATAGGAATCTTTTGTCTTTTAAATTTATATAAGCATATTAATACAAGTATATAACTATCTATAAGAAAGGTTTGAAAATCAAATAAAAAATAATCTTTATCATTCAGCCCGATTTCATGATATCATTATTCAAACACAAATGGTTAATCAGTTAATTTATAATAATATATTTTTGAATACTTAATATAATTTCCTTCGATTCAAATTATAATCACTTGTTGTCAAGAACAATGTATTTTTAAAACATGCTTTTATATAATTTACACATTCGTTTTTAAACAGGAATTAACTTATACTATGTAACTTTTAAGATCTGTAAAATAATAGTATACATAATAATATTGGGAATAAGTATTAAGTATACATACTTAATATTGTAACGTACTTTAATTATAATTTAAAATAAAATAGTCCATTTTAAATTATAAGTGGTTTTGGATTTGTAGTACTTAATACTACCTAATGATATTCTTAGACAGTTAAAATCAAAATACTATAAAATACTATAGATTGGTTTTAGTGCATATAATAATGCCAGTCTAACGTAGTATGAAATGTTTTGCCAGAATAAATAATCTATCTATCTATACTATATATAAAATTGTAAGGGTTTTTCTTCGACCGCACTAACCGAGAAAACTACTGAACCGATTTGGCTGAAATTTTTTTTAGCTGAAACCCGACACTCTGCTGAAGGTTTTAGTACCACTTTTGTCAGTAAAAAAGTTCATAAAAGTTCATAAAAAATTAAAAACAATTGTACCTATATTGTGTGGCACGGCGGGCCGCGGGTTTACAGCTACCTGCAACTTGACCTTTTTTTTTTGTATCGCGATTTTTTGACATTCGTCAATAGTACACGTGCGTTCAAAAACATTTGCCAAAATTAATAATAGTTTTAATATTACAAGAAGTGTATGGAAAATACCGATCACGTTTTGCGTTATCAAAAATACTCTTATGTAATAATACTCTTGCCAACATACGTGTTATGATTGATTATAAATAGTATTTATAATCAATGGTGTTACGATCCACCTGACGTCGAACGCATTTTTCCGCAAATAGTGTTTTATCTATTTTTATAACTACATTGTTAATCGCTAATTTAATACGCAATACCTACTGCTTATCTCTCTCTCTCTCTATAGTTTCAATCCGTAGATTGGTTTGCAGCTATCTTTCATTCTTCTCTATTATCCGCTTTTCTTTTCATTTCTACGTATGAGTTACATCCTTGGTCCTTAATTATTTGTTGAATATACTCTAATCTTGGTCTTCCCCTATGGTTCTTACCGTCTATGCATCCTTCTATGATCAATTTTAGAAGTCCTTCGTGTTGCATTATATGGCCTATCCATTCGTTTCTTCTTCTAATTATATTTTTCCATATTAATTTTTCTTCTGATATCCTCTCTAGCACCTCTTCATTTGTTATTCTGTCCATTCAGCTTATTCTCAAAATTCTTCTGTAGCACTACATTTCAAACGATTCTAGCCTTCTTCGATTTTCCGTTGTTATTGTCCAGGTTTCACATCTATAGAGGGCTATACTCCATACATATGTCTTCAATAGATTTTTCCTTATTTTTAGGCTAATGTTTCTTGACGGAAGAAGAATTTTCTTGCTGTTAAATGCTATTTTCGCTTGGCAGATGCGTTTTATTATTTCGCTATTATGTCTTCCATCATTACTGATGATGCTTCCTAGGTATGCAAATTCATCTACTTGTTTTACTGTCTGGTTACATCGTAGCTTTATCTGTATTCTGTTTACATTCTCCTTTCCACAAACGAGTACTTTTGTTTTTTGTACATTTATTTTCATACGCAAATCCTGGATGAAAATTTCGTCCATAGTTTTGATTAGTTGTTGTAAATCTTCTTCTGTTTCGGCAATGAGTGCTATGTCGTCAGCGAAGCGCAGCATACTTATTTTATGACCATTCACTATTATCCCTAGGTTGGTATTCTCTTTTATCTTTTCTATTGCTTCTTGAATGTATGCATTGAATATAATTGGTGATAGAGTGCATCCTTGCCTCACTCCTTTGTTTATTTTTGCTTCTTCTACGTTATTTTGGATTTTTATAACCGCTAACTCATCTTTGTATAATTTGTACAGCAGTTTCCTGTCTGCGTGTTTAATCCCCACTCTTGTCATTATATTAAACATTAACTTCCAATTCACATTATCAAATGCTTTTTCGATGTCCACAAAAGCTATAAATGTTTGCTTATTCTTCCTAATCCTTTTCTGGATAATAATTCTCAGTGCCAGTATTGCTTCTCTCGTTCCTCTATTTTTTCTGAAACCGAATTGGTCCTCCGTCAATGATTGTTCTATCTTGGATTCAATACGTTGGAATATAATCTTTGTTAGTATTTTTGATGCATGTGATAGGAGACTAATGGTACGGAATTCCTCACATTTCTTTGCTGCTGCTTTCTTTGGGATGGGGATAATTATGCTTTTTATGTAATCCTCTGGCATTTCGCCAGTTGCGTATATATCTCTGATGATTTGGAAGAGTCTGTTTTTAACTTCCTCTCCTGCCTCCTTCCAAAGCTCCACTTGTATTCTATCAATTCCCGCTGCTTTTTTGTTCTTCAGATTCTTCAGTGCTTTATCGAATTTCTCCCTCATGACTGGATCCTTTTCATATTCTTCTTCTTCGTTTGATTCGATTTCATTAAGAGTTTCTCCCTCATACAATATTTCTAAATATTCTTTCCATCTTTTGACAATATCTTTTTGTTCCCACAACATTTTCCTATTATTATCTTCTATTCCTCCGGCTCTGGGCTTATACTGGCCAAAGAACTTTTTCACCATTTTGTATGCTTCTTCTCTTCTTCCTGTTTTCATAAGTGTTTCAATATCACTACAATTTTCTTCCGGGTACTTTTCTTTTGCTTCTTTCGATTTCTTAATAATTAGATTCCTCAATGCTCTATACATTTTCTGTCCTTCGGTACTGTTCAAATTTTTATATTTTCTTCTTTTCTCTATCAAGTTCACAATTTTGGCTGTAATCCAGTCCTTTCTTGCTGTAATGTTTTTATGCCCTAGAGTTTTTGCTGCTGTTTTTGTGATGGTCTGTTTCAAGCTCTGCCATCTTTCTTCAATGTTTTGTGGTTCTAGGGAATCTTCTATAGTCACATAATTTATGCATTCACTGTATTGTTTCTTTGATTTTTTATCTCTTAGGTTTTTAAATTGCCATTACACCATTTTATTCTTACATGTTATTTTTTTGAATTTAAGATTACACTTCATCATAACAATGTTGTGATCGCTATTTATGTCCGCACCTGGATAATTTCTACTTTCTTTTACTTGATTCCTAAATCTATTTTTTACCATGATGTAATCAATTTTGTACCTATTAATGTCTCCAGATATTTTCCAGGTGTATCTCCTTTTCTTATGATGGTTAAAACAAGTGTTTGTGATTATTAATTTATGTTTTGCACAAAATTCTAGTAACCGATCTCCTCTATCGTTCCGGTTTCCTAAATTATAGTCACCTGTTAGGTTTTTTACTTTTTCTTCCCCAACAATGGCATTCCAGTCACCCATTACTATCAGATTTTTCTCTCCTTTGATATTTTCTATTAATTTTTCTACATTTTCATATACTTCTTCTAGCTCTTCCTCGCTACTATTTGTTGTTGGCATATACACCTGAGCTACTATTGTGTCCTTTGGTTTCGTCTGAAATCTGACTAGAATGATTCTTTCATTGTATTGTACGTAGCCTTTAACTTTTTTACCTAGGGCTTTATTCACTATCAACCCTACTCCTCCTATACTCCGTCTCTTCTCTGCTGTTTCCGTATGTATTATTCTGTAGTCACCACTTCAGAAGTCTCCTGGGTTCGGCCATCTTATTTCTGATATTCTTATGATGCACTGCAATATCTATTGATGTATACTAGAGGTGAAGACGGTTATCACATTAATATTTTACAGAAAAATAACCAAAATCGAACAAAAACTGTCTCCTGCATGCAATTTTATTCTTATAGGTTTATGGTTAGAGAAACAAGTCTAAATCATCTACATTATTACAAAACATTATTCAGCCAATCCGCCGTGGATATGATGGCAAAAATGATTTCTGAAAGACTACACTTTATTCGTAACCATCAAAAACAACTACGTGCGGATGATTATGTTCACCTCCGAGATGCTGTTAACAATGATGCAAATATTAATGCTAATAACGTGGGGCAAAAAGTAATTCTTCCCTCCTCTTCTACTGGCTCCCCACGTTACATGCATGAAAAAAATCAGAATGCCATGACTTATGTTCGTAAATTTGGCCGTTCAGATTTATTTATTACTTTCACATGCAACCCGGAATGGCCGGAAATAAAAAATGAATTATTTTAAGACGAAAAGTCGTTTGATAGACACGATATAATCTCTAGAGTTTTTCATCTCAAACTAAAAAAGTTTATGCATGTATTAAAAAATAAATATATTTTCGGTGATGTAAATTGTTATATTTACAGTGTTGAATGGCAAAAACGAGGCTTGCCACATTGCCACATTCTTTTGTGGTTACAAACGAAAATTCAGCCAGATGAAATTGATAAAATTATTTCTGCCGAGATACCAAACAAAGACAAAGATCCTATACTTTATGAAATAGTATGCAAGAATAATGCAAGAAGAATGCGGCGAGGTAAATATTATATCACCATGTATGAATAATAGAAAATGTAGTAAGAAATACCCTCACAAATTGGTCAAGGATACTCAAACTGGAGATGATGGTTATCCGACTTACCGACGGAAATCACAAGATGATGGAGGTTATAGTGCAATATTAAAAGTTCGTGGTCAAACAGAAATCGTGGTTGACAACCGTTGGGTTGTACCGTATTGTCCAGTGCTATCTAGGTGCTTTAATGCGCATATTAACGTAGAATACTGTCATTCAGTTAAAGCGATAAAATACATATGTAAATATAAAAATAAAGGATCAGATAGAGCTACTTTTTTTGTTAATCGTGAAAACGATGAGATTAAAAATTATTTGAATGGTCTATACATATGTACTTCTGAAGCATTTTGGAGAATTTTCAATTTTGAAATCCATGATAGAGATCCGACAGTTCAGCACTTGGCTGTTCATCTAGAAAATGGACAGCGTATTTTCTTTAATGCTAATAATCTTCATCAATTTATTGAAAATCCAAGAAAAACGATACTAACTGCATTTTTTGAACTGTGTTCACATGATGATTTTGCGAAAACATTGTTCTATCATGAAGTTCCTTCTTATTATACCTGGGATGATAGCAGAGGATGGTTAAAGAGAAGACGAGGAAAAGATGTTCCAGGTTGGCCAGGAATAAAAATGGACACTGCCATTAGTAGAATTTACACGATTCACCCAAATCAAAGTGAGTGCTTTCATTTAAGATTATTACTAAATTATGTACAAGGTCCTACTTCATTTGAAAGCTTGAAAGGCTTTGATGGAGTCATTCACGCGACTTTTAAAGCTACCTGTTTTGCTCTTGGGCTTTTAGAAAATGACGAGCAATGGAAAAATGCTCTAGTGGAGGCAACTCTTTCAGAAAGTCCTTCAAAATTAAGAGAATTATTTGCAATAATCATAATTTTTTGCCAACCGTCTGAACCTCAATCTTTGTGGAAACAGTTCAGAAATGATTTTTGTGAAGATATTCTTCATACAGAGCGCACTCGATTAAATGACTTGCAATTTACTGAATTTGGAATGAACTCACCTGTTCGAAATTAAATTGCATCTGATCCTTTTGAATTCTCAATTTTGCGTTCTTACGATAATAACCGATTACAAGAAATTGTAGAAATCAATTTACCAAAATTAGTAAATGATCAAAAATATGATTTTAATGTTATTACAGAAAGTGTAATGAATCATCAAGGAAGTGTTTTTTTTTTTTTAGATGCTCCGGGTAGTACAGGTAAAACATTCCTAATTAATTTGTTGCTGGCTCAAATTAGATCTTCAGGCAAAGTTGCATTAGCAGTAGCTTCATCTGGTATAGCAGCAATTCTCCTTAGTGGTGGCAGAACTGCTCACTCGACTTTCAAGTTACCGTTAAATGTATTATTTGATACAGAATACGTTTGTCCGATTCGTAAAAATGGCTCTCTTGGAAAAATTCTTCAAGAAATCTCATTGGTTGTTTGGGATGTGTGTACAATGAGTCACAGATCACATATCGAAGCAATTGATCGAACATTAAAAGATCTTAGGTGTAATAATAAGTTTATGGGTGGCATAAAATTTGTTTTCGCTGGTGATTTCCGTCAAACCTTACAAGTAATCATTACCAGATTTATTTGCGAACAAACATGAGATTTCATTTATGCGGAGGGGACGATATTTTTCCAGCACAGTTGTTGAAAATTGGAAATGGAACTTTAGAAAATGAAAATGGTTACATTTCTGTCAATCACACGATTAGATGGGTGATCAATAACGTGGAAGAGTTGATTTCTACAGTTTATCCTGACATTTTTAATTTGTCAAATAAATCTTATCAGTGGTTATGTGAAAGAGCTATTATCTCTCCGAGAAATGTAACAGCAGGAAAAGTTAATGATATCATTCTTCAAAATTCGATGGACATTTACGTGAATATCTATCTATTGATACAGTTACATCAACAGATGATGCTATTCATTATCCACAAGAATTTCTCAATTCTCTTTCTCGTTCGGGATTTCCTCCTCATAAGCTTAAATTAAAAATTGGTGCTCCAATTACATTATTACGTAATCATCAACCACCGAACTTATGTAACGGTACAAGATTACAAATAAAATCGTTACGAAATAATATCATAGAAGCCGTAATTCTTACAGGGCCAGCGAAAGGAGAAATTGCATTTATTCCAAGAATTCCCATGATTCCCTCTGACTTACCGATTTTTTCAAACGGCTTCAATTCCCAGTTAAAGTTTCTTTTACCATTAACATAAACAAAGCGCAAGGTCAAACATTCAAGTATATTGGCGTAGATCTTCGTACAGAGTGCTTTTCACATGGGCAATTATACGTGGCATTTTCTCGAATTGGGGACCCGAATCATCTTAAGATTTTAATTTCAACAGGAAATATAACAAAAAACATCATATACTCAGAAGTCTTATAAAATTCATATTTTAATTTTTTTTCTTTTTTTTTCTTCATCAACTTCAATCAAATTCTTTATCAACCATAAATTATTTCTTTTTTATCTGTATCTATTTATTTTTATCATTTATAACGCTAGAAAAATTTTAATCCGTTTTCATTAACTGTTTTTTTATATTTACTTGCCGATCACATTAAACAATTATATTTGAATAAAAAATTCTACATATCATGGTTCGAAGGCAAAATAAACAACCAATCACGGGCGAAGCTTTGACAGGTCGGCTAGTAATCAATAAAATGGTGATGCTATTTTTAATCATAATAATGACTGAATTAATTATTATCGTATTTACATCGAAATTCTCGTTGACTCCATATAATAGAAAGCAATGATCATGCTAATACGATAAATTAGTTATTTTAAATGAAGAAGACCAAATGAAAATGCATTTTTATAGTTAAAAATCTCTAAGATACCTAGTTATTTATTATAGTATGTTATTTTAATTCACGTTTAATAACCACCTAGTTTTGTGTAACAAAACTTAGAAAAATATAAGAAATTAAAAACTATATAGAATGGTAATATAATCGTGCAAACCCTTAAAATTTAGGGGAAATTTTAACTATTGATATAAAATCTACATGAGCTCCAATACAATGCAAATATTGTTTCAGTGTTAAATTAATATTTGCAGAATGTGAAAATATTCACGACTGTAAACATAAGACCTGTTAAAAAAATTATTTATTTATTAGGAAGCAAAAGTAAAGTTATAATGCCCATGAAACAGTTAAAGTTTTAAATAATGTATACATTTAATGGTCGTATTGTGTATACGTGAGAATTTTCTTTGAATCGTATTTAAATTAACATTACTTCACCGGTAAGAGAAATATTATGTTAAATATTAATTTATATGGAAACTTCTGACAGTGAATAATAATATTTATTTCGTTGAACTCCGAATGTATGAATTTTATTTCTTGTTTCGTAACTAACAGTTTGATCACTTTCAGAAAACATTTGATTTTCATAGTTGTTGCACTTGACCAAATTGACCAATGTTCTAATTGAAATAATTTTAAAATCATAAAATGATGTGATAATTTTAAACCTATTTTATAATAGCCCTATAATAAATAAAATCAATTAATTACTATGGTTAATTTGTTTTTTTTTTAAACTTTAACAAAGTTTATTGATGGGGATGTATCAGTATATGTTCGATAATAGAAGATGTAAATTTTACAATAATCAATAACGTATAATGTTTTCATTAGAATGATTATTTATTTGGGTAAAATATAAAAAAATCCTAAATAGTGAGATTTATCATACACGATTTAATGCATTATTTTATTTCCCATATAAATTTAACATATTAAACTGGTATTATTAGTTAAATATTTATAGTACTAATCGTTAAGATATCCTTCATTTCCTAAAACTTTTACTATTATTAACTTGTTACGTAAATTTATCTTAATATATAAATGTATTGAACTTTAGCCATATAACTTTATCATAAGCATAAATTAGAATTTAAACATAATTTTATTAAACTTTGAGCATAATGACGAATCTATTGATTTAATATATGCATATATCTATATATTATTTTCTGCAATCATGCCTTAGGATAGTAAATTGGTAATAAAAGTATTATATAGTAAGTCAAAAGATCAGAAATTTGTCATGGAAGGTTTTTTTTTAAAATATTTATGTTTTCGATTTCTGATTATATTAAGTTTTCCAATAATAATAAAAGTTGATGAAAAAGTTGTACTTCGACAGTTAAATATTTTTGTTTTCACCAATAATGACACCTAGTTATTTATTTTGAACGTATATAAAAAAAACCATATTTTTTTGGACTTGAAATGTGGACACAATTAATTAATCAAAATATTTTCCAAACATTATTGAACACAAAACAAATTAAGTGATTAATTATTGAATTGTAAATGATATGACTGAACAATTGAATAATAATATTTTACTGTAGACATATAAAATGTTATAATTACAATTTTTATTGATTTCGAGTAAACATACCTAAGACTCACCGTTCGTCTGTGTTTGTGTGCATATGAGTTTCAAT
The DNA here is from genome assembly GCF_003268045.1 of Sipha flava. Taxonomy (NCBI): domain Eukaryota; kingdom Metazoa; phylum Arthropoda; class Insecta; order Hemiptera; family Aphididae; genus Sipha; species Sipha flava. The sequence goes on from NW_020273010.1 coordinate 471,915, forward strand.
GAGAAATTCTTATAATTATATTGATTTAACTTGGTGTACTTACGAGAATACTAATTAGAGATAAATTTGATGTGAATATGTATGGGTGTGTGTGTAAAGAGTGGGTCAATAAACCTATAATATTATAATACAACAAAAAAAAGGAATCGAGTAGAAAGAGAGAATTTTGCGTTATAAATTGTAACGTAATAAATTAAATAATAACTTATAATATAAGCAAATATGTATATATTCCATACATGTATGGTTAATTAATAATAATGATAGTAGGTCAGTGGCCGCTCGTGTATATGTACACAAGCGTACGTACACTATCTACCCAAATTCAAAAAAAAAAATTGAAAAATTAAACTATAATAATACAACTAAATACCTGTAGTATTATTAAGATTATTTTTCAAAATATAAAAATATAAATTCAAAATATTATGAAAATAATATAATATTTAGATGGGGTTTCCGAAGGCCAAACGAGCAGGCGGTTGTCCATGACGGAACGGTATCAGTGTATGTGTATTATAGGGGTGCAGTAGTGCACACTATTGGTGTGCATATTTGTACAATGTAAAAATTAAAACATGTTGAAACACGCAACACGCGTTATAATAGAATTTATGGTGTACATTCGTTTATGTGCACATAGCCAATTAAATTGTTTTCAGCGAATTATTTTGTATGTCGCCGCGCCGTTGCGCTTTAGCATCGGCATTATTATTTATTTTTACTCTCATTTGTTTATTATATTCCGAATATCGGCTGATATGTTAGTCATTATTATAAAGTCAAAACAACAATCGTGTTTCTGTTTACTATCGACCACCGAAGTTAACTTATATTATTATTCATGTAACCAACGAACAGCAATTCATTTATATATATAGATAAGTACGTTATATGTACCTATATCTATGTTAAAATTTATTTTTTTTACCCACCTACATATCTTACAAATTATTTGTGTATCACCTTATGTGAACCTCACGAGCCACCACTGGTTTAGGCGAATTAATCTATCATATTCATTTCTAATTTATTTATACATATAAAAATTCAAAACGTTTTAAATACTTAGTTATACGAATAAATGTATTGTGTGAAATTGTGTATTTATTTTTGTTTTATGTTTTAGTAATATTTCTAGGGATATATTTTGTATTTAAATTTCTCTTTCAATAATTACTTGGTTTTATTTTTATTTTATTTCTAATACATATTTATGTCATAAGATTATTACCACAAGATAAATAATAAAATATATGACGTAATTCAACTTAATTGTTTCACAAACAGTTTTTTTATTGTGTGCATGTCTATGCACAAATAGTTTTAATAATAAAATTGTTTATTGTTTTAACTGAGAAGAAACAAAAAATATTGTTTCGTTTAAGACATATAACTTTATTCAAAAGAAAGTTAATTGAAAAGTACTAAAATCGAACTGGCATGTTGCAAAAGTAGTGAGGTCTAATTTAGCCACTATTTTTTCTTTATTGACTATACATATGCATATTGTACTAAAATTTGAATAGAGCAACTATTATTATTCTGAAAAAGATTTGTTTGACTTCGCGATGCAAAACGATGGAGATAGTGATAAAAACCAAGTGTATTTTTTTCCGTTATATCTCTGCGCAATGAACCCGACGTTTTCCTTTGTTCATTAATTAAAACAAAATTACTTTTATTATTTGACTATATGTCAGATACTTGTTCGGTCAAATTTCTTAACGATATATTTTAATATATTTTGAATTAATGTTTATTCTAAATGCTAAATTATTTATTATAAGTTAAACTTATGTAGCTTTGACATTTGAGCTTGAACAAATAGTGAGTGACAGTAAACATTGTATGTAGTGCGATATTATAATGGCTTCTATAGATATGCATTTTTTACTTTTTTATTAAATAATTTTATCCAATGTGTTCATTGTTCAACTTTAATTACATCAAAGGTTGGGTTGGAAATCAGTATTAGTTGTTATTAGCGTTTATCAAAATTAATTCCAATGATGATTGTTGTTCAATAATTATCAACCTTGTTTGAATTGCAGGCCAAATCCTGTATTACAATCATTCATATGCCAAAATTTTAATACAGCGACAGCGATTACACACAAGTACGACAATGATCTACTTAGCCGAAGATTTAGTCACGGAAAATCGGTTTGCTGTGAAATCGCAGTGCACTGTGGCACTATGGTCGGGTGTTACGTCTAGACGAGGGTGGTTCAATAATGATTAGCGATCGGTCGTGCTTGCGAGGTATGAATATTGATCCGCTGTGTTTAATATTATTTTTCTCTGCAGAAATGATCGAATAAAACTGTGATGTTTATTCATGCTTTATTCTAGACGTCAAGTACACATTACGAGTTATTGGTGTAGCGATTCTGGACACGAGTAAAACACTATGAACATAATAATAATGATAATAGGGCAAATTTTTTGAAAAAAAAAAGTAGTTTTTAAAGTACCAAGGTTCCGTCTGAATATTTAAATTATGCGTGTTCTAACCAAACGATATCTACCGAAACATTTCATGGTTTTATGATACGCCACACAAGTAACACAAATTTAATATGAATAAGACGCAATGTTTTAACAAAATAATGGTCTTACATTAGAATAATACAGTTGTTTATTACATTGCACGTAGAAAATATCGTACTCAACTACTCTCATACATTTTAAGCGGTTTTTATCAATATTTATTTTGTACATTTATAATGGTTGAAATTGATTTAGGTATCTGCATTATAAATATTGTCAAAGTGTTGTACACAAACTAATATAAAATATAATTTTTATTTTTTTTTTTTCGTATTATATTATCTTGCTACGAACACGTACGGTACACGAATATATTTTACAACACTAACAATTTTCACTCCGTAAGTCGAATAAACTAGAATGTAGTCCTGTATAGATAATACGGCTGTTTATCTAAAAGGCGATTAAAAGGAGATGGTGAGAGAGGTGGTAACCGCTATTACAGGCCACGAGCTATTTCCGAATCGGAGATAACGACCACGGTCCGGATTTGTTAAGGTTAGGATGGGATGCTCTGTATTATGAGTACTGATTTAACAACTGCGATTCAGACGACAAGAGGAAATCATCGTACTACCAATCCTAAGCAAAACAACCCACTGAAATTGAACCCTTGACCTAATAAATTTAAGGATTGAAAATCGATAGAAAATATTTATTTTACATTGAAATTAATATTAAAACAATCACAATTGCAAATGATTTTGGTAAAAACTTTTTTAATATTATAATTATTTATAAAAGAATATCGAGTGTTCCTCATAATATGTATTAAAAAGTGATCTTTACGAAGTACTTATAGATCCAGATTATATCGAAATCTTGTAATTTTTTATCAAACATGTTTGTCTTAGACAGACACGTAGCCAGGGAGTAAGTCCATAGGATCTGGACCCCCCCTTGAAATTTTTTAATCTTCCCACTAAAAAATTAGACGGTACTTTGATTTTGTACCAATTACATTTTAAAAGTGACAATAAAAAATCAATGATTCTATTAATATACAAAGAATTTATAGAATACATATTATTTATAGTTCGTTATCGGCGATTGTCCCGTTGTTTGTCTGAATGCATCACAGATATGTATAATTAGATTATAATATTTATATATACATATATATCTGTGGGAGGTATAAACTAAAGATAACATATTGATTTTCTTTGTATATCTAACTAAACATAGTATTAAATTTATATTTTTCAATGATAATAATTATTATTGGACTATTAACTACCTATGACAGTTACCAAGAAGTAAGAACGTTCAGTTTGTCTTTTAAATGTGCGGTGTTATCGAGTAGGTACATAGAACATATACTTATACGCACACAGGTCGTTTTGAGTAGAGTTTTATTTGTTGTTGTTTTTTAAAACTTTCCGTTATGAAGGAGATGTATGCTTGACAATTATTTTAAAACAACTTCTAAAAAGTGTGTGACTAATGTGGAACCAAAAAATGAACACGCAGGCATCGGAGAAAACTTAATAGCTGTTGATTCATCAAGTAGTTCAACTCTTAGGGGCGAACGCAGAAAAAATTTCAGGGAGGGGGGTTTGAAAAAATTTAAAAATATTCATAAATATTAAATAATTGTATTGTATACATCAATTTACAAGCCAGGGAAACTTTTAAATAACTAATTATTTTTTTAAATTTATTTATTAGTAATACATTTGTAGGTTAGATAATTCAATTTTTATTCCTGATATTTTGGTGGGGTATTTAACTCAACTCTAGTATTACAGGTAGCTAAAGATGTGAGTACCTACTTCTATTTGTTATGATTTTTTTTCTCCCAACATTATTGGTAGTTGGTGATTTTATGTTGGACCCTCCCAAACAAAAATTCTGACTACGTGCCTGGTCATAGAGATGCCTATAAATAACAATAACCATTGTATATAGAATAGGTTAGAAATTATTTCAATTAATATATATTTATATATAATTTGAAATATTTTAAATATATGAAATATTATTAATGTTAGACTCTATAAGAAAAAAAAATTTAAACCATTTTTATTGATTTAATAAGTACTACAGTGGCTATATAGAGTTTATTATCAATGATTTATAACATTTAAATTGTTTTCAGAATGTTTTATGGTTTCTGGATTATTATTGACATCTCAATTACAAAAACCACAAAATGACAAAGCGTCTTATGATGATTTATACTTTGTAGGGTATATTAATATATAATATGCAAATATATTTATGTAAAATATTAATTTACTTTATACTACAATGATTTAAAATTTATTAATCAAATAAAAAATAAATAATTTTAATGTTCTGTAAATAATGATGTTTATTTTTTAATGTTTAAAGTAAAATTAATTTAGATTTAAAATGTTTTGTACATATTTCACTATTTTTAATTTTATAATTTTTAAATATTTTCTAATAGTTGACAAACTTTTCATATTTTATATCATTGTTTTATTATTAAATTATTGAATTATTTGTATTTATTAAATATGTCGTTTTTGATTTGTAATTTTTTATTATTGTTTTAAATAGAAAAAAAATGTTGTTCCTATATAAATGATTAAGAAATAAAAAAATAAAATGGAAGGAATATTAATGATTTAATTGATGTAAACTATATGTAATTAAAACTTAAAGAGATTGTAAGATAAAAATAATTATTAAAACCGAAGACAAAGAAGCCTATTAAAACTTATTAGACTTTTATTAATAATTTAATGGACTTGATAATCAGTGGGATATGAACGATTAAGATCTACAAATTTTAAGTTTGTTATTTAATTTCAGTGATACCAAGTAAAATATCACAATACAATTATTAATTTTTTACATATAATTAGTAGATTTATAACAAAAAGGGATCTTTTATGTTCGAAGTAGGTAGTAGATTATAAATAATGAATTTTATATAATGGTTAAAAAACCAGGAAATTAATTTTTTTTAAAGTATTAGGCAATAATTAATTTTTGGAACAAAAAATTATAAAATATTTAAATTAAACGTTTTGATGTTAAACAATCAATAAAAGTTGTAATATCTATTTTATAGAACAACTTATTTCATGAGTATTTAATATTAATTTCTATTAAACCATGTATTTTAAAAATTTACATTTACGTGTATGCATACTTTCACATATTCACGTACTTATTTATTGTAAAATTTTAATAATTTTTTAAAAAATCATAATATTGTTTAGAATTTTAAATGAACAATGTAATTAAGTAAAAGGGCGCAACATTTGCTAATCATTTAATACACATATTTGGTTTATTTGTAACAATGAATTTCAAAAAACCTTAAAACAGATACTGTTGTGTTTGGTTAATCAAATTACATGTATGAATAAAGACTGATTTTTAATTTTAATATTGTAACGAATTTTTCATTGTTAAAAAGATTCATCACAGGATTTAGAAATTACTATAATTTAAAATCAGTTTTAACACACAATACCTACCCTGTATTCGCAAAATATATAAATATATAAATGTAAGAAAATGATTAGATAAATTGTAAAAAATGACAACATTTCTATGTCGGGTAAGTCTCCACGGCCGAGTGAGATAAAATGATTGATGAACAATATTACTGTATTGGATCTTTTAAACTTTAAATAAACGAACTATTACTCGTAAAAACGATTCTGAGTAAAGTTGATCCACCCGATCAGTTTATATTTCTAAAGATGATTAACCTAGAATGAAATTTCTGCATAAGGTAGGATACGTAGTGTTACGGCATAAAGGAGTTTGTTACGATTAGTAAGTGTTATCAAATAACAGCCAAATTACTGATATCGAATAATTGGAATTAATTGAAATATTCGATTTTGTAAGTTTTCAATCTCTATTGCTTATAAAAAACTATTTTGTAACTTTTAATGTTATCTTAAAAAAAAATTTTTATTTGGTTTTCAAGCTTTAACTATAAAGATTGAAAATTTTATAATATTGTAACTAGAAAAATGTAGTAAATTTTTTTCAATTTTGTCAAAATTTTATACTCCAATGCGCATATATTATATTTTTGAAATTATGTTCCAATTGTATTCATTAATCGTTGAGAAATATGTATTTTTAACTTTATATTAAATTTCTAAAACTTTTGTTAAACCAAAGTAATTTTATTAAATCTTATAAGTTATACGAATAAAAGCTTAGGTGAAATTTTCTAATATTAATAAAAAGCTCAATAAAGTCGAAAGGTTTTGAAAATTATACCCCGTATAGTGAATTGCAATGTAAGCATTAAATGAAAAAAAATAGGAATGCCGTAAATATTGTCGGTTTTTTGTAATTTTTCGTCAGTTTTTCGCAATTATTAAAACTATAAAATATGATTCCTCTAACAATAAGCTCTTAAGATTGTGATGATCGGAGAAGTTCTTTTGGTCAAAATCATGTAAAGAGACACAAAAAAAAAATTAAATCACATATTGTTATAAATTCAAGTCCTTGTTTCACTTAGAATCTTAGAAAGAGCAAGCCAAGGGATTTTTTATAGTAGTTTTGACTTAAAATTTAATTTTACTAAACTATAATTGATTGGAATTTTCTAAAAGTGGAGCATTGTCTGTAAATTCCAAAGGTTTAGTTAAAATATCACAAAACTTAAGTAATATTAAAAAAATGCTTATGTAAGTATTTGGTAAGCGTTTCAAGTAGCTTCGATTAATTCTTTAAAAATAACCATAATATAATTATTATAATTAATAAAAACTCAATGAAATATCGAAATTTAATTATCTAATATTTAAATTAAGATTGTGATTTTTTTCGATATTTTAATTTTACTTACAACAAAGAAAAATTTCCTATGAATCTTGTGTTCAGTTTTTAAATCTTAAGTTTTAAAATTGAAAGTGATGTGGTAAACTCACACGTGTTTATTCTGTACGAAGTATATATTAATTGTTACTGTAATTTGCAGTTTATAGGTTAGAAGAGATTCTAATATTATAAATAGTAATGTCCATTAGATGTCATTGATCATCGATTTGCGTCTTTCAAAGTCACGGAGGCGATCATCAATTCACGTCATATTACCGACCCCTACATTTTCCACACTAAGCCTAAAAAGTCATGCTGTGGCACCGTGTGCAAAACATTGTATAAATATGAGTAGAAATTCTCTTTAGAAATTAGATGTATTTCAGCTTAAAACTATGCTTCTCGTTGCCCCGTGTGGTAACCTTACCGGAAGCCTCTAAAGTTTTTTGTTTCACTTATTATAAATATTATAAAAATTAATTAATTAAGTATAAAATATAAGCTATTAATTTATGTGTTTTTTATTCAATTACTCAAATATATCACTATATGTAACAATGTGATTATACTTATATATAAGTTGTAACGTCATAAAATATAATTGTGAGTAACTGATAACAGTAAGTGTTCTACACATACGTGTCAGGCCACTACAGTTTTATACATTTTCTAATACAAAAAGGTTTCAGATTTTATAATTGTTATGAAGTTTTGTCATTTAAGTAAATCGGAAATATGTAATAATTTTTTTTTTATGCAATCAGATGTGCGTGCATTCAATTAGCCTATACGTAAAATAACCGTAAGTAAGAACTAAATTATTTAACACCAAAATTATGTAAAGACCGATTACTACCTATTTATATTTGCGTTCGTAAAACTTGAATTTACGTATAATATGTACACATTTTTTATTCATTTGCACATGAACTCCATGTTCACATACGTATTAATTCATTTTTTCAATCCAGATCTCTTAAGTATTCATAGCAATATATTGTTTAAAGACTTTAGATAAAATGGAAATAAATGCTACTGAAAAATCAGTTTTATTGTACACAGTTTTGAAATAATATTTTAATCCACTTTAGATGTGAGCTGTCAATCGAAGTTTTGTAAAAAAATACTCTGAAAAAAAAGTATTGGAAGTTCTAATGTTAAATATATGTATGATATTGATATTAAATTTTGTTTTAAATTAAAATAAACAGTACTATAAATCATTAGATTAGAATTTTAGATGAAATAACATAAAGTTGGATTTTTTTTATAACTATAATATATTTTCCCTGTAATGTTTTTTTTTAACATTTTTCATATATAAATTTTTTAATAACTCTCTTTGTTTCGGAATTCTAATTTAATGAAAAAATATAAGAAAACAATACGTTTCATTTGGATCAAAAATCTATTCGTAATGGTCAATAAACTTTTATACTTTTATTTTTTATTACTTTTGATGGACGATAGAATTGTTATTAATTTTTCAAGTAAAATTCAATATACTGTTATAAATGAGTATAACTCTTCTAGATTTATTTTAGCATGCTTATCATGAGAAGCAAAGAATTACACGATGGAAAAAAAGTTCAGAGAACTGTATTTCTTTAGTGGGAAAAATACTAGTTTTAAATAATTTTCTAAATATTTTTAAGCATGCTTTTTTTTGTAATCATCTTTCTATTTAAAAATGTTTAGTATAGTTGTATATGTTACTACCTAGTTTATTGCTCAGTAGGTAGTAGAAAAACTGGTTAAATAGATTTTTAAAAATAATTACAATTTTTTTATTTATTGTTTAATATTCGAACAATATTACTATACTTTTTATAGAAATATGTATGTAATTAGAGTAACGAAAAATACTAATATCATATTTTTATTTTTTTATTTTATACTTATAAATGAGATTCCATAAATGATTGGTTTGGTTTGGTGGAGTATTATTCCAAATTCGGGTTTTAAGGTGTACAATATTTTATCTTGTTCATTCCAATGGCTATTCTTAATAATCGTGTTAAGACCAACGATATACACGAGTAATACACTTATAAATTAATTGTAACACAATTAATAAAACAATAATTATCATTCGATGGCAGTTGAAAAATACACTTTTTGTGTACTTACAAATATTATTTATTTTAATTTATTTTTCAAAAATATATAATTCTAATGAATACGTAAAAACACCAGCATATTATTGGTAACAAAAAAATAAATCATGCGGGATATTATCTTTATTACTTTTATTATTACGTGACATTTTTTTCTTCTTATTTATAAATTAATGAAAAACATTTTAGAAAACGATAATGATTATAGTCATCATGCAAAACGTGTCACGCGTAATTGTTGAGTATTAAATGTATTTTGTCAGCAGGTCATTGTTGTCAAAACGACCAAAGAGATTTATTATGTTTCGAGTTTTATTAGTTATTATGAATTATTATGAATCAATTTGATGACCGTTTTCTAAACGTAATAGATTTAACGATTTTTGTTATTGAGAATTCGTCGTTTTGGTCTTGTACAGTATCTGACATTTGAACGAGTTTCACTTATTAAATATTGTGTTTAAGTATATAACGTTCCGGCAACAACCGTTATTGATACAAAACCAAGCATTGTGAGATGATGATAATAATAATATTTTCTAAACAAATCGATTACGATTTTCGATAATTCTGACACAGACATCGTCTTTAAGTGAATAAATAATATTTATTTTTATTTTCGTATAATGGATATTATAACAATTTCAAGTGCACGCTGATTTCATTGGATGTTTATACTGCATAAGTTAAAGACACTCGGTATGCGGAATCTACAATACCTGTACAGTTATAATATCGCAACGTTTTTTCTTGTATATTCTAGTTTTGTTTGAAAATTCTGTGATTTTTCGAACATATTATTCATATTAAATACGATAAAATATACCTGTATTATACGCTGAAAATTAATGTGTAAATAATATTTTTAAACCGCCGTCGAGTGGAATATAAAATTCAAATAAATAATAACCATCATATTATGTACCCCTTTATAACACCTTTAAAAAAGGTTTACTGATGGCCTAAATTATCGTGGTTAAACAAATTGCGGTAGATACTTTTTTTCGGTGATTCAATTTGAAAACCAATATTTTTATTATTGATATCGTCAGAACTGAAATTGACCCAGGGGCGTGAAAAAAGGTTGTCTGCAGGTGTCACGGTTATAAAATTCCTTCATTTTTTATACAATATTAAGTGAGTTACAACAATTGACGCCTAAAATATTGATACCATTCAATGGATATTAATACTTTAAAATATTTTGTTGTCCATCCCTCATAAACACTGCTTATTAGATGTATACGATTAGTAATACGATTATATTCATCGATATGAATCATGCAATAATTATTGCATACAGAACATGATGATGCATTTTTTATTTACATTTATAATAATCGTATTAATAGTTAATTATTTTAATAATAATTTTATGATCATTAATCCAATTAGCAAAGTTCGACACCGAAGTTTTAGATATTGCGACCACCTTGGTAATGCATTATAATCCCGAGGGTTGCATACATATACCCTTATAAAATTGGATTCAATGTAAAACAATTTTGAAGTAAAGATGTGATATAATAATAGTTATTGTTTTTAACATGAATCATTGATATGATAAGAATATGTATAAGTTCATAGATAATAAACCATGTCATAATGATCATAATATAATAATTATTTATGATTATTCAATTTATTTAATAAGTGAGATATTTGTTTCTCAACTTTTTTTTATTTAGATTTTGCAGATACACATCATCAATACGTATATTCGCAAATGCTGATGGAGATTTTCGTTTATTCGAGCGTAAATTTTCTTTATTTAAATTTATTAAAAAAAAAAAAAAATTGAATTACAATTATAAGTGATCCAAAATCGGTAATAATTTTTTTGCCAGGTTTCTAAAATTAGAACATTTTTATATTTTAATTTATTTTTGATTCTGATATTTTAAAAATGTGCGTTAATTAACCATTACATTGTAAGTCGACCAATACTATTTAGAGATATTCTGAGGCTGACTCAATATGAACATAAAGAAAATATTCTGCGAATCTCGGATTAGTTTGGGGATGAATACTTGTTGACAACCGTCGAAACGGATGGAGAGTTGCCAAACAGGTATCGAGTTTTAGTTAGAGACTGGAGTTCCAGGTTAGTAATTTTTTAACTTACAATACTTATAGGAAAATCAATAAAAAAATAAAATAAAGCATTTATAATTGTGAGAAGGAGATGAGTATTTAATAATATATTGGCGCGGAGAAAGCTTGACGGGTGTACAACTCCAACAGAAAATTAATGAAAAAACAAAACAAAAATAGGAAAATGATTTATAAAATGTATATACATAAATATATGGAAATTCTTCTGCGACGAATGTCTTTTTTTCTTTTAAATAATATTACGAATAATATTAATAATAATAGATATATTCGACAGAATACCGGTCAGTAAATATATCATCATTTTTACCTCTTATGCTTCGTTACCCTCGTCGATTTATCTATCCATTGACGAACTCTCGTCTTGGGACTTTATTGTGATATTACTCCATTCTTCGGATTGACATTTTCATGTACAAATAAAAAAAAAATGTGTTATTTGGGAATGAAGTACCTACTGACGGAGTTGTATCCACCGGAGCATCTGAGTTGGGTCCCGGATTTTTATATGTACTGTACTAGTTGAGTCCTGAATTATTTTAGGTATTACACTAGGTCCTGAATATTTTTTGGTATGTACTACTTTATGCTTACATTTTCCTTCCCAATTTAACAAACTTAGAATTGTCTATGATCTATTTAGACCACAGGTATGGTTAAAAATATTTTTATAGTTTTATTTTTGTTTTTTAGTTTCTTTTCCATTAAAATATAAATTATTAGAATTGTGTCGGTAAAAATATTAAAAATCTTAAAATCATTATCTTCTGTATATATAAAACAGTAAGCTGATTGACTGCTATCAACGCACAGCTCAAACCATTGGACGGATCTGGCTGAAATTTGGCATACAGATAGCTATTATGATGTAGACGTGCGCTAAGAAAGGATTTTTCGAAATTTTGAATTTAAAGAGTTGAAATCGGTTTAATATTTTTTGACCAGATCGATAACTGCGCTATTGAAAATGAATTATATTAAATAAAACTATTAAAAAATTATTAAAAAACTATTAATTTTATTTTTGGTAGTAAATGACGGGTATTGCATAAATATTAAACAAAAAAATCCCGCAACAGGTGCCAAAACAAATAAGAATGTTAGTTCAAAAAATTATTATGCATATCGGTTGATGATTAGACGCAATCAGGACTAAGTTATTTTACGATGCATAAGCTTTGTCAACAATTCATGGTCGAAATATATATAAAGATAGATAGCGAACGATTTCGATATTTCGATACTTGGGATTCAATCAAAAAAATCTGCGTGTGGAAGATTCTCAAAACAATTGGTAGATATCAGTGATGGGAAAGTTACTACAGATGAAACGGGATGTATAAAATTACCAAACGATTTCTGCACAATCATTTATTCGCAAGATGCTCTCATTGACCAGATATGTCCCAGTGTACACAGACAATACACAAATCATAAGTGGCTGGCAGAAAGAGCAATTTTAGTAGCAAAAAATGTGGAGGTCAACGAATTGAATCTCAAGATACAAAATTTGTTACCAGAAAACTTGGTGTCATACAAATCTAGATACAGTTTGGGATGCTACTGAAGTTGTAAATTATCCAACAGAGTTTTTAAACTCATTGGATTTACTAGGCATGCCACCGCATAATTTACAATTGATCATTACAATTTACCATCGATAAAATACCTCCTTCAGAGTCATTTAAAGTTGTAATACATGCAGATAAAAAAACCACCAGAAGAACATAGAGGCAGGTATAATGCACCAACGGCAAATGAAGTTGCTTTAGTGTTAGTAGATCAGCAGTTTGATCGAAGAGACATCATCCTCGAAAACCGAAGTAACTCACTTCACCGTATCAGTGAGATACATCGAGCATACGACGCACTGCAGTATCCTTTAATGTTTTGTTGGTGAGATAATGGGTATGCAATCAATATACCACAACGCGATCCAAAAACCAAGTTACCGCTTAAAAAAACTGTCTTTGCATCAAGTTTTTACTCATATAGAATAATGGTCAGAGAAGGGGAAGACAACTATTTAGTTAATTATCGTTCTCTTTTCAGTCAATATTTGGTAGATGAATACGCTAAAATTGAAACTGAAAGATTAAATTACATCAAAAACAAACAAGCCAAATTGCGTGCAGATAGTTATATTCATTTAAAAGATGCGATTGGACGACGAGACATAGAAGCTAATCAGTTAGGCCAAATGGTTATACTCCCGTCAACTTTTACTGGTGGGCCAAGGTACATGCACGAAAGAACACAAGATGCTATGATCTACGTTAGACATTACGGTCGTCCTGACCTTTTTATTACTTTTACATATAATCCTCGCTGGGACGAGATAAAAGAGCTCTTACTTCCCGGTCAAAGATCATATGATCGACATGATATAATTGCAAGAGTGTTTTGGTTAAAAGTCAAAAAGACCATGAACTTATTGACAAAAAGTAAAATATTCGGAGAAGTGAGATGCTATATGTATTTAACAGAATACCAAACTGTAGAGAGGTTCAGGTAGTTGTAAGCTATAACTTATCGAATAGGTTATGATAATAATCATTATCTTAAAAACTAAATTAATATGTATAAAATATTATTTCAAAAATCTTAATTAATTTAAATTTCAATAGATTTAACAAAATTTAATCTTGGCAGGTTACATACATTTATATACTTAAACCCGGCAACGACGGGTAATTCAGCTAGTATAATATAAATATAAATTTATGGACAAGAAACTAAAAGACAAAAAAAAAATATAAAAAATATTTTTAACTATGCATTTGGTTTAAATAGATAATAGACAGTCCTAAGTCTATTAAAATGGGAAGGAAAATGTCAGTATAATAAAGTACTTGCCAAAAAATATTCAAGAACTAATGTAGTACCTATACAAATCCGGGACTCAATTAGTGTAGTACCTAAAATAATTCGGGATCCAACTAGTGTAGTTATTTTAAATTCGGGAACTAATTCGGATTCAGCCGTATCCACGATGGTGGTTTGACGACAAGAAAGCGAGATGCCGATTACACCGTTTTGCGTTACTATACTCGTAATATAATGATTTTGGACTTGTCACTTAATGGTGGACTGATTTATTTGTATTTCCGCAATAGTATCGATAATTATTTCGTTTACGATCTTATACAATTACCAAAAACAATTAAAAATAGAAATATATCAAAATATAACTCACATAATGAGACCAGCTAACATGTACGTGGTTTTTCAAATATTTTGCTGTCTAAATTAGTGAAAAAACGCTCAAAATAAGCTGTAAGTTTTCTTATTTCTTATGCACACTTACTTAATTAAATTGTTATTTATCAAATTTTTCAATTATTATTACAATAGAAAGTGTCTTATTATTATTATAAGATAATATTATCATTAGCAAAAGACAATCGTGAATTCATGACTCATAGATCATTTTAATTAGTAAATGTAAGATAAATCTGGTGGGCCGTAAAATTATTTAATGCGGGACGTGAGCTGGGCATTCTTGTGCTAGATTATAATTTCCCAACGGTTTCATTAAAACATGTAGAGGAAAACAATAAATTAAGTAAATATAATACATTTCTTATTTTCTTTGGCATTTACTATTGATAGTTAAATTTTTAGAAAATCTTTTACCCAGTGCAAAATTTATTTTATTACAAAATTATTGGTAGATAGTTCAGTATTATAAAATCAATGATGTGAAACGTAATTGTATCGAAATAATACTAAACAGAAAAGTGTATGTAGCATAAATAATTTAGAAAAAGTTCATTGCTTTGTTCACCGACGAGTTGCAAATCATTATTCTATGAGTATCTACGGATGGACAAACAATTTTTACTAATAAAATGTTTGTACAAAATGGCTATGAAAAATAAAAAAAAGCTTTCAAATATATAACGGAAAAAATGTATGTTGGCCTGTAGACGAAATCTATTATCATGAATCTGTTACTATTTGTGTAGTTCAATTTTTAACACTAATTTACGTAACCGCATTATCGAGTACGTAACAAACCTACAATATTACCGTTACATCGTAGAATGAAGGTATTACGAATGAGAATTAAATGAGAATTAAGTCCCGACCAATGCAATAGGAAATTACGTTCTTCATCCCTATGAACGACAAAACATATCGTACTCTTACTTAATACAGATATCGTTTACTTACGTATTTTATATTTATGTATTATATACTAATTATATATAATATTTTCATTACGTGTTGGTGTAAGATGTTAGACATTTGTACGTATAGTAATATTATGTCGACCGTGTCGCATATTCCGTAATAATTGGACCGTGTCACGGAAAGTCACGTAAATATCGAAATGATATAATTTTATTTTTATATCTTGTATATATAGTGGTGAATAATGATTTTTTTTTTTTTATTCAAGCGGTGGCGATTTGTATTACTGAAGGCTGACGGTCACTGAAGGTACACGGGTACACGAGACATAACGTATGTATAGAATCCAATTATAAAACTTTTGTGTCACATAGTCAGATCTGCGAGAAATATGTATGTAAAGGAAGGTGCTTATGCATGTATTGATGATAAGCGTTTGTGGAATTTATTTGATTCTCAATCTCAATGGAAACCTATTACGTTCGGGCAAATAGGTTTTTTTTCTCTCCGCACGGTACTACTATACAGCCTGCACGAATGTTGTCTACTCTTCACCTATCATAATACCCACACTGCAGTACGCGTAGAATGCTTTTCGAGATGTTCTGACCGAATACAATGAGGTAAATTATGTTAAATTGTATTTCTTGACAACGGACGAATATAAATGTAATTCGAAATATTGTGTTTACGCGTAAACGTAAGCAATACATTTTTACCTATTTATAATATGTTAAATATTTCGACTGAAAATTATTTCGAAGAGGAATCCGAGTAGTTATATTAAGAAATTATTATAAGCATGATGTTCATTTTAATTGTCAACACCACGATTTATCAGATTACTTGTATTGCTTGTAGTAATTGATGTCGCAGTAAAAATCGAACTTCCATAAAAAATAACACAAAATGGTAATTAAGATGGTATATTATTCATGATATATAAATATGTGAGAAAAAATAAAGAGGATTAATTGTAATAATTCTTTGGGTGGCTTGGTTTGAGCTGAACCTATATAAATATGGTAAATTTGTGCTCTTTTGAATTTCGTCGACTGCTCTTTAAACTTGTTTAATAGTGTTTTGATGTAATTTCTGATGCTGGGAGTTAAAAATCGTTTTGAAGTGTTATATTTAAGATAAATTAGGGAGCTTTTGAAATAATTATTAAGATTATTGATTAAATACTTGTATTTTTTTCGTTAATATGCGTTTTGGAGGCAGATATCTGACAAGGTATAAAGTATGAGTTGATGTATAGTTGCTGTTTATATACATGGGCGTAGCTAGGATTTGAATCAGGGGAGAGTAAAATAAAACATATTTTTATTTTTACAAGTATTTATATAAATATATATATATATTATAATTTTTACATTATAACAATGTCAATCGTCTTGGATCATCGCAAAATCTCCTTAGAATTTTCTGTTGCAGCTCTTCTTTTTTTTTCGTCAAGCAGTTTTCTATGCACGCTTAGTATGCAGAGACCTAAAATAATTTACATTGTATACAATTAATATCATTTGTATTGATAAAAAAACAACTGTTTTAATTTACCATTCAGACGATTTCCCGTCATCGTTGAACGCAACCAAGTCTTTACCCTTCTTAAGGTACTGAATGACCTCTCAATAGTACTGGTTGTACATGGCTGAGGTAACATAATGTACAAGGCTTGCTTTATTTTAGGAAAAAAAATATCTGTTTCTTCCACTATATCACTCATTTCCATGTCTGATAATTTTAGCAAGTTTTTTCTCCTTTCAAGTGTTGTACCACAATTCTGCTTCACTATCCAAGTCTTAAATTTGGTAATAATCGGCAAAATTATTTATTTTGAGTTTAAATTATTTGATGTTCATATCTAATATATTTGAAGGGTGTAATAAAAAAAATGAAAAAGCTGGTAGGTTTTCATCAGAAAACCTCCAATGAAGATATCAATGAATCCAAGTTTGGAATTAGCAGATACCTCTTCCAGTATTCTGCTGAATTTGATGCTGGAGAATTTGAACAATGTTGTTGTCGTCCGGCAATCCTAGGAAGATTAATTTCTGCTCCTATATTCTCAGCTGTTACGTTTGTAGCAGTTAAGATTTCTTGGATTTCCGCGTCAGAATTTTCACGGTGATCTTTCACTACACTCATTATTTTTTTTATATAATTTGAGTATTTCAGCAGGATTATACTCATTATAAAAATACTTTTATTTGCTACAGAATGCAATTGAAAAGCAACCTTTCTTGTAGCAGTGTTCCCAACTTTCGACAATTTGTCTAAAGCACGTACAATTATCTCAAAATTTTCTTTGAAAATTGAAATATTTCTATATTTTTGAGACCATCGTGTCTCACAGAATGCTGGTATGTTTGGGATACATTTTCTACGTAAAACAGATTCGCGAAAGAAGTTTATAATATCCTTTACTGTTGAAATTGTGTTACGTATTTCTAGAACACAATTTAAATCATTGACCACTAAGTTCAATTTATGACTTGCACAGTAAAATTGATTGCACTCCATTGATCTTCACTGCCATAGTTGCGCAACCATCGTAACCTTGTTCAACAAGCTTCGTTCTATCGAGACCTCCGTTTCGAATAAAATTATTTATTGCATTTGCTATATTGGCAGCATGCATGGCATGTAGTTCAATGAAGCCTAAAAATTCTTCTCTAATGGCCCTTTTCTCATCATTAAAAAATCTAATTCCAATAGACAATTGCTCTGTACCTGAGATATCGGTGGTCTCGTCAGCCATTATACTAAAAGCTACAGCTTTTTTGACATCATTCATAATATAATCTCTGATTAGAAAGCCTAAGGTAGAAAGCCTAGTTATTTTGTCAAAGAACTCATACATATATTAAAATAGGATATTTCAAAGTATGTATAATTTACCACCGCTTAATGGTCTAAAACGAAAAATACATGTTAATATGAGTAGTTGGGTGCCAGTTAAAATTGCAAAAGTAAAAATCGCAAAATATTTTAACAGCGAAAAGTAAAAAATATACCTGGATATATCTTTATAATATAATAAGTAATAATTAATATATTAATTATTATATTATAAAGGTATACCCACTAACGAAAATAATTTCTTTCTTTTTGGTATTAATGTTTTCGCTGTTAAAACATTTCGCGATTTTTATTTTCCCTATTTTATTTTCGTAATTTTTACTTTCGCGATTTTCACATGAACTCGAGTAGTTAAGTACTAAGACGTGCTAAGAAATTTTTTTAATTTTAATATAAGATATGTACTTATCATCAAATAACTTTCATATGTCCATCGTATTCGTGTACACTGTTGAAAACTTCTATTTGCGTGAATACAGAACGATACGGCGAACTACTACACTGCTGCTACACTAAATTATAACAAGTATGTGGTATGCGTATGCGTTTTGAAAAAGTAATTATATCTAGTTTATCGCATAAAACGATTAACGTTAAACTCGTAATTCAAATAATCTACAGATAGACCATTGGATAACACATAAAACGTCAAAACGATTACACGTATAGATAACACTCTGTCTCACTGAACTATTTTTAGACTTTTATCTTATTTAATTTTTGATTTTAATGTAAAACTTACACGTTTGTTATAAACAACTATAATTCATTTTGAGGCGCAGGGGGGGGCTAACCCCCTCTGCCCCACCCTCGCTACGCCCATGTTTATATAGATTGAGTGAACATTTCAACTTATTATGGCGAGACGGCTTTTTTAACTCGTTTTTGGGAACTTTGTTGAAATTTAATTGATATGTGAGAGCTTCATGTGAATTTTATATTTAGTAAAACGCCAAGTTATTTAATTTTACGTGACTAGTTAATTTAATATCAAAAGTAAATTGCTTCAATTTCAATCAGTTATAAAAGTAATATTATAAATAATAATATTTTAATAAATATAGTTATAACTTGTTATATTTGTTTAAAATAAATATGCAGATTAAAATTTGATACATAAAGATTTATTGCTTTTGATTCAAATTTTGTATTATTCAAATATTTAACAATATTATTATCATATGTTGTGCAAAACAAAAATACTTGCAAGTATACTACTGATATTTCTTTTTAATTCAATAAATAAAAAATAAATAAATATATACACTAAATTAACAATTTATTCTTAAAAATATTGTCTAAACAAATCACAATTTATTTCTTTTATGCACTTTCCATTTATCGATTAATTCATTTTACACATCAGGAATGGATACATATATAATAATTCCCTGATTATTAGCTATCAGCCAATTATTAAGTCTGCAAAGGACATTCTCTCGTGAATACAATAATGGCATAGTATTTTCGCAACGAGCGTTACTAATTTTTTGTTCTGTCCGAGCTTAATGTCGATTGTAAATTATGTACATCAATTTCGGATCATTTGTACGCACAAATACGGGTTCGATGGAAAAATAAAATATATAAAATACAAAATTTAAATACCCGGTGCAGATCAATACTAATTGTTCGATAAAAATGCACGTGCTTTTTTTTTTTTTGAAATTTTTAATCATCTACAGCACATGCGTCCATTCATCATTTGGTTGAATATGAAATATGTTCTGGTACGTGTGTATTAAAACGGAACGATAAAAATGCACAGTCGCGAAAAATATGCGTACAATACGTTTCGGGCGAACGCGTTCGGATTAAAACGTTCTGGTACCAGGGTGTGTTTCATCACGGCCGTACAGATTTTTCCCTCTCCCGTTCTGCGACCACCCTTGCAGCGGTGGTGACCGGAATGAGTGCCGAGTGTACAGTTATTAAAAGTACATTACAATTAGTGTAAGTCGTGTACCACTGAGCACGCGGTACATTATCATAAATGAATTTTGAACCGTATTTGCGTATAAAAATTATAAACGAATTGCGTGGAGATTACGACGCGCTCACACATCGGTCTTACGCCAACGCGAAACGTACACGCCCGTTTCATAATTGAATTACGTCATTACCATGTTTATGCACTATCCGTTCCGGAGGGTAACGTATTTTGTGTTTTATTTTTACTCCCCCCCCACGTGCATACGAACGACGTAATTATAACGGATTAACCGAAATCTGCCTGCGCGCCTTAATCGTAAGTAACACAAAAGCACGAGAGCCTCGTGGCTTGCCGGAACGTTTTATCGCATTACACTACATGTAGGTGGTGCTGATGAGAGTTTTAACGCATCACGCGTGTACAAACCACCACCAGGCGTAATAATGTGAAACAAATACGTGGCACGTTCAGCGGATCACCTAGTAGATCGTCAGCACCGTAGTCCTTATAATCTTGTACTTATTTTGCGGAGAGAAAAAAAAACCATCCGTTTCCGTACATAATAGTATACTTATGATCATAACAGTAATAATAATAATAATAATAATGTATCCTTCCTTCGCGTTCGGTATTCATGGCTGAAACGAAAACATCGCGTTAACTACGCGCAGTTCCAATTTATGAACTATCAAAACGCAAATGAATTATATAGGGTGTTTCAAAAATAACGCAGGATTTAAATATTTCTCTTCGGGAGAAGTTAAGGTTTAACAGTGAAAAACAATATCAGGAAAAAATTACCCTCCTAGAGGGATTGTTTCTCTTGAAATGTGACAAGTTGAAACCAAACATTATTTATGTTCATTTGGTTCAAATAAGGCCAAAGAAAATTACTGAGCTCAGTAGGTATTCTTGTATGGTTACAATAAGACGGTGCAACTTGTAACAATTCAAGAGAAACAATTCATTTGCTGCACGAGAAGTTCCCGGACAGACTAATCTTGTTGCGTGGAGACCAAAACTACCCTCTTCGATCTTGCAACTTGACGCCGTGTGATTTTTTTCTTATAGGGATACACTAAGTCATGAGTTTACCAGAACAAAGTTCGAAATGTCTTGGAACATCAGTAAGAAGTTCGTCGTGTCTTCAACGAACTTGATGGGACAATGTGTTATCCAATGATGATAAATTTTATGGAAAGAATAATTGCTTGTAGGGTTATCAGGGAGGTTCATATGTCCGATATTGTTTTTTACTGTTAAACCTGAACTTCTCTGAAGAGAATGAAATATTTGTTATGATTTTTAAAAGAAATAAATTTAATTTATAGCAGAATTAAATTAGGCATTATTTTTTAAACGTCCTATACTATCGCAAACGCGTCAAAATATAAGCTGTAGAATTAATAAAACGGGGGAGAGGGGGGGAAGAAAGGAAAATAAAAAAAAACTGTCGGTAAACTGGTATACGAGTAGACTGTTTTCTCTTTTTTTATGCGCAATCGATGAATGCGTATAATATCTATAACCTTTATCATGAACGGAAATCATCTTCACATACACACACAAATAAATATATACGAGTGATCGTACTCACCAGTGTGTAAATCGCTCCGGTAATTGCCGCATGTCTTATGTTGAGACTGTAAAATCCATTTTTACGACTGATATCGTTGTATCTGTATAGTACAGTTGTCGATTTCATCTGCAAAAAGAAAAAAACAAATATATATCTATAATAAAAATAGTCGTGCATATAAACGTGTGATAAAAATATAAAAATAATAAATAAATAAAAAATATATCGAGTACAAGATTTTCTCGGATGGTTCATAAATTACTATAATGAGCACGAAAATAATTTATTGCGATAAATGCAATTTGAATAAAATAATAAAACAAAAAATAAATATTTTTTTAGTAAACACAATCAACGCCGTTGTGAGATATAAAAGCACGTAGCGTTTTTGACTTGCTCGAATTGTGAACTATGCGTTCTTCGCCGAATCGGTAATGCATAATTTCTTGTTACACGTATGTTATAATTTTTGAATTATTTTCATTGAAAAAATATTGAATCTACCAATTAACGTAACTAAGACGTAGATTAACAGCCTTATTTTACCATTATTTACAATACTATACATTTTATTTTAATATTATACACTATATCGGGTACATATTTCCTAAACATCTAAGAAATCACATTTAGTTTCGTAAAGACTTAATAATGTATAATGTTTGTAACAGTTATAAATATTATATTGGAGTCATTCAACTCTAATATAAATAACTATGTTCTAGATGAAGTTTAACGTTTCCTTTTTATTTTGGAAGTGATATAATGTTTACAGAATTTTACTAAAATAAATTGTAATCCCACTACGTTTGAAGTAAATTCCAAGTTATACCATAGTATTTACTACTTAAAAGGTACAATTTTGCAGTTATAAACAGTTATCAACAGTAATTGTATTCGTTCAAAATATGATATGCGTAAATATTATAAAATATAATTTCGAATGTTCGGGAATAATATAATTGATTGTAATATTTTCCATTGTTTTTTTTTTTTTTTTTTAGTTTTATTTTAACGAAACAATATATACAGCAGTCCAGTAAATCGTTTTTATAAATCAAATAAATGTGTCGCTTAACGCTGGTTTATTGTAGTGAAACAAAATTTATCGACGAAAAAGGTAAATACGGGTGACTATACTATATAGAAACGAGAGTACAAAAACAACACTTGAGTCTCTTTCAACAACGCAACGGGAGTATCGACAAAAGAAATAATCGGTACCCACCAATATTGTTATAGATGATGCCGGTCGAAATGTGTAAAATACTACGTGTTGATTTTTAAAACTTTAAGTAAACAGAGATATTATAATTTTTTTTAATTTTATCGATTTTGATTTATGTTGATTAATAGTGTTCAGAAATTGATAGAACAATTTATAAAAATATAACCTATGTATGAAAAGTATAATGCATAATATTTCATTGAGACTACAAAAAAGTAAAACGAGTGTTTTTTTATAAATTACACAAAAAAGATGAATATTGTTGGGACATATGGAATTTTTTTACCTAGGTAGGTTTATTATTCTAAATCTTAGGATTTATTTATAATTTAATTATTTCAAGTATAATATTGAAGCATTAAACATTCTTAAAAAAATATACGATTTATGAGGTAAAGAATATTAGAAATTGGATTTTAATTCTTGCTATAATTTTATAATTTTAATTTCCGAAATTTTAATGTAAATTGAAAGGGTTATATATTTAACAAGAATATTTTAGCACTCCGAACGCAACAGAATCTTAAAAAAATGTTTTAATATATTTTATTAATAATAAGCTTAGTTAAAATATTTAGCTGTACATTGGAATGCGAATAGTGATTATTACTATATTTTGTTTGAACTAAAATAATTGTCAAACCATTCAACAAACACTTTAAATAAATTCAGCTCGGAATTTAATTCTTTTGATGTTTTGCTTTTTGCTTTTAATACTTTTGACTTTTGAGATGGAATTCATAAGTGTTGGTATTCAGAACAGTCTTACATAACATAGATCAGAGGAGTTGTACGAATTTTCACGAGTCACTGTATTGTTTTATTCAGCGATTTATAGCCATCTCGTCCTGAGTCCAAATATGTATTGTAAATATTAAATGAGTATTTCTTTTATAGTTTGAAGTGATCTGTTGACATTAATTGCTCATTGTATTGACTAAGTTAATTTTTATATTTTATATTGTTAAATGAACAATATCATAATCTTACATTGTGAAATCATGGAATTTAAACTGTACATTTTAAAATGATATATAAACTATATTGATAAAAAGAAAATTATATTTATAAGATCAAGAAAAAAATGCATAAATATAATATCTCGTTTTTCAAACTTTGGCAGATATTTTAATTATTTAACAATTTAATATGCAAGCTATGACGTTCATTTTTTTTTTTTTTTTTTGGCTCCTTTGTTTTCTCTTTTTTTCCTTATACCCTAACCTCTGATAATTCTTTTTTGAAATTAATTTTACAAATTTAAAAATGAAAAAACTACTTTAAAAATACTAAGCTTATAATATATGCACAAAGTATTAAAATACTTAGCTTATTTAATTTATGGAATTTAGAATCGTTAGTAAAACATATTTTCAATGTGGATGTAATTTTATGCTAATTATTTTGTACTGATTCTTTTAATAAATTATTAAAATGATTGTTTTTTTCAATATTTTTTTGTTTTAAAAACCTATATAACGTATCAGATATGATATATATATATATATCTTATAACTTAATTAAATATTAACTGTGGTAATACTGTACAAAATGTAAACGATATTGATAATTTTTTTTATACATGATTTATTTTTAAGTACTTATATCAAGAGTTCGTTGAACTTATTTAATTTATACATTTTTAATAAAATTGTTTTCCGAACACTTATTTTTAGTTTCTGAATAAAGGAAGAAAATGTTTTAATTAACATTATTCAGAGTCTAATATTAATTTTGTTGTATTCCAATGAACGTTTTAATTAAAGTTATCATACATTTTATAATTCAGATAATAGATGTCTAAAACTAATATGAACTTAAAATATGCGAAATATTTTTATTGCTAGAGAACAAAAAAAAAAAAAATGTAATTACTAAACTTTGCACTAAAAATATTAAATTTTTTTCTGATACTTCCAATTTTGCATATTATATCGTCAAATTTGATAATTTGTCACATTTATACTTTATTGTATCTAATAATAATCCAGCCGATATAGTTATTGCATAGGTAGTCTTGATTTATATAAAAATTTTATTACGGACTGTAGAATACGAATTTCAATATTAAGAAATTGTTAAATAGCAATAATTGATTTGCATTTTATATATGTTGTGAAAATAAGTTTAAGAATATAGCAATTAGTATGTAAATCGTCAAATCTACATAATCTGATAATCTGTATGCGTCCAATGAATTTGTAATGTGACAAGTCTATATATATATATATATATATATATATATATATATATATATAAACGTACATTATAATGTTATAAATTATCAATTAATTTCGTCATTTATTTTCAGTCATATACACGTAGTTTATAATGTATGGTAATGTACACGTTATTCACATTTCATTATTACCAAGAAAAATGAAGGAGATATTATTATTATTTTCTTTACTCGATTTATGGGTCTCTTCTACTCATATTATAAAATATTTTTATTTCACCGGTGTTTTATTACTCTGGCGAAATAATGACATGAAATTGTATTTCCAGTTTAATGACCAGGGATAAAACGTCATTAGAAATGTGGACAATTTAAATAGGTACCTGCACTACAACGTACAGAAAACGTACAAATAAAACGCAGTGCGCGAAAATATCAAATACTGATTAAACAAGCATACTCCAGCGTAAGTATGGAAGTATAAACATTTTTTAACTTAAGTTTTTGATAATATTATGTAGTTTATTTTTTTCTTCAAGAGTACAATTATTTTTAAATTAACGCTTACCCTGGATGTGCACGTTTCTTTGCATATTAAACTTTATAGTAACATGATATGTCATTTTTTTTAGTTGAAGTCAAAGCACATTGAGATTGGTAGGACACCATTTTCTTTTTTATTAATTTATTTAATTAACTTTCTGAACGTGTTGTGCTTTTCAGTTCTTGAATGCGACCAACAGTTTAAATCATTTTGCAAAAATACAAAAAAAAAAAAATAATTTATTTGCATTCATATGTTATAATATAACATGAACAATTTATTGAGACAGCTACTATAGTTTTAAACAGATATCGTTAAAAAACATCACTGTTTATTTAAAAATTGTCCAAATCTAAATGAATATTTCAAACCCATATTTTGAATAAATATAAGTATAAATATCATAAGTGCAAAAAGGACGGGGCTTAGAGCTTGGGGGTGGTTAAGCCCCCCTAGATTTATTATAATTTTATATCGTATAAATTCATCTTTTAAATGATTGTGATTTTTTAAATTTAATTAAACTTTTTTCTTGCAACTTTACAGCTCTTAGTGATTACAACTAATAATATAAATAATTTAAAGGTATGGGGACAAGTCCTTAATTTATAATTTTTGGTTAAAAATGGTACGGCTTTAACCCTCGCTATTGAAATTCCTTATATGCGCCTATGTAAATATCTACACACATAATTAAAAGAATGAAACTTATTTAAATAAAAATTGTGGTGTGCATATTGAATTTGAATCTAAATGTCGTTCGTTTACTTGAAAATATTGTTTAAATGTTTAACATTTAATTACTACACTCAATATGATAACCTCGGTAATACGTATAACTTTTGATATAATTTATCTACATTTTTTTATAGACAATAGTTATATTTTTATTCAACAGACATTTTATGATATATCTAATCTGACGTATACATATATTATATGAAATTAAGTATGTTAAAATCATTCTTTAACTACAGAAATGGTGAATGTTTTTGGTATAAGCTTCAGTGAACATTGTTTTAAATGTGACTACACCACTAAACATTATTATAGTATGAAAATAAATCGTTCTCTCTTAATGATATTTTATTTCATTTTTATAAGAATATACTATCAATTTGTATCATAAATATGATCTATTTTAAGGGTTTAAGACAATGTTTCTTCAATTTCATAAATATACGTTAATTATAATTTAATTTTAATTTAGTTTTTTTAATTAAGTTTATAGTATTTATTTTTATTAAATTTATTTTTAATTTTTTTTTTTTATTGTTAATGTACAACACGATTTTGCGTTGATACTTACAACGATTGATTTCGATTCTTATAAACGTTAAAAGTTTTTTTATTCTTTCCGAAACTTGAATGTATGTATACAAATTATAAAATTACTACATGTTTAAATTTCTGCTTGGGATAAAATAAATAACAGTATTGACTAAACGTAAATACATTTTCAAATTAAGTTTTTACTTTTTAAACTTTTATTTGTATCCTAAACAAATCAAGTATATATTTCTTTGTATATATAAAATTTACTTTTACAAAATTAGAATATTTATTGAAATGTAATCTGAATATTTTATTTTTTATTAGTTATGATTTAAAAATGCACTCAAGTTAATATACTTTATTACATTTAGTTCATTTCTTTTTAAATTATAAAAATAACTATTTTAGAAAATAAAATACAAGAAATCCGTATGGGAAATAAGATTTTCTAATGATAACTTCTAACTTTTATAACTTTACGTGTATTACAAATGAAACGTGACACGTACTATTATAAATGTGAATAATAAAAAAAAAGATAATTATTAATTTGAGGGAATTTTTACTTAAATTCATAAAAAAATTCATTTATGTTAAATCGATGTTATGGCGTCGTGACGATCAAATTAAAACTAGTTTTTTTTTGTACTCGACTGGCTGGCATTAAGGGTGGACGTTTTAGTTATTAATTTTATATTAGTAATTGTAAATTAATGTCATAGTTGTAGTGTACAAGAGAGATGTTAGACCTTTGATAGCGAACAAATTCATTTTTTTCCTAAACTTATTATGTATAAGCGGCTACAACAATGATGAAGATGATTTTGTGTATTTTAAGCAATCTTGTTAAATATATATATATATATTTGAAATGTATTTAAATGAGAAAAATCTCACATAAAAGTATTTACGTACCTATTTTTAGCAAAAAAAAAAAAATTTAAATATTTAAATCTAAATAAAAATACTCTTAAAAATGATTCTAATATCAAAATACTTTTTTTCGTTAAATTATTTAATATTTACATTAATAGTTTAATTAGACTACTACGAAAGTGTTTAATGTTTATTTTGCATAAAGAAATATTTATAAAATACAATGTGTTAGTTAAATTTTTCAGGAATTATTGTTTGGGGGTGAAATCTATAAATATTAAAGCAGCATAGTATATGGAGAAACTAATGTGATGAAAATAGGACTTGGTCTTGGTTGGTTAGAAGATTAATTTTAGTTAGTCTCTGTACTAACTAGTAATACTTACAGCACATAACATTATAGTATACTCTCTCGATGAGATGCGCTGATCAAAATGAAAACCACCTGTTTCGTTCTCTGATCCAATAGAAGTCCTATCTCCTCCTCAATATTTACTCAAACTGGTCTATAAAGCTATTTTTGAAACTTGAGCAAATCGAAAATATGTGGATTAGGTACATTTCAGGATAAATTTAATTAACACATTTCAAACATTGTACATCTAAACCGACATGGACCACTATCGGGAGAGTTTTAGCAGTTATCGACGGAAAACACTCTTGCTGGAATTGTTAGAGCCTAAAACAGTTTGTTCTATCAGTATTGTGGATTGCTCAGACTAAAAATATAAAATTTACTACAGTTACTCATTTGAAAGGAAGATATTCTTGACAATTCACTGTCATCAATATATCTTTTAGTTCGTAATTATAACATAAATTGTACATAATGTATTATATGATATGATACATAGTATTTAAATCGATTGGACGAGGTTCAATAATTCTTCAGCCTTAAAATTTAAAAATTGTTATTTACATCTAGAGATCTCCATTTTCTTAAGTAATTAAAATCAACCAACTTTTTAACTATATTTTAAATATTGTTGAGTCATAATATTAAAATAAAAGAAAAATATTATTACAAAATATTATATAGAACGATACAGAGAAAATAAACGCATTTGGATTTCAAGAATATATTAAGAAATTAAAATCAATGCCATTTTTGTGTTGTAGGCACGCCACCGCACGCCGCACGCGATAACATAATATGTCGTATTATTATAAATAACTTTTGTTTATTAACGTTTATTCACAACAAATTTGGGAACTAATATTAGGTATATTAATAATATTCTGGATCGGTGGTAGCTTTACTGCTATAAATACATTAATAATATATATTAATAAATTATATACATTAACATTAATTTATGATACTGTTAAATAATATAAAATAATTTTAAAAGTTCAATAATTCACAAGTGAGCAAATTTCTGATCACAACATTTTGGTGCCCCCAAAAAACTGGCACTCGGGACAGTTGTAACCAATGCCCCCCCCCCCTAAATGCGGCCCTGTGTCTGAGTTTAATTTACAATCGGACTCTTAGAGAATATAACATTTTTAGGGAACTCCTACTATTCAAAAAAAATAAAAAAATAAAAAATAAAAAAAAAAAATAGTCAAGCGAAGAAGTTTTGCTTGTTTTCGTGCAATAAAATCCTCATCTAAAAAAATCGCTTATACAGGCAAAAGAACGAAGTAATCGAAAAATATATAATAGGCAATCAAACATGGACCAAAAGTAATACACATCATACTTTGTTTCGTAGTGGTTGCCTGTTATACAATATTTGCATACTTGGTATTTCTGTTCTATACTGTGTATGCATTACATTTAATATTTACATAGAATTTTTTCATTTCGTCAATATGTAAAAATACAATACATACGGAACAGCGGATTTTAGAACCGCAATATGAGAAAACCCTCGTAAAAATATGAAACATACTGTATACATTTTTAATTAAATAAATAAATAAATGAAAAACGGATCGCAATAACTCTCAGTCTTTTCTCATGATCACGTTGCTTCCTCATACATATATGGCGTGTACGATAAAATCATATGCTAATCATAGAGAACAAAATTCGTTCACCTGACCTTATATTTTCTGAAACTAACGTTTGTAGACTAATTTTGTTTTTGCATGCGATGCAGACGGTTTATGTAAAAATGAAAATACTGATTATATCAGCTGATAGTATTTGATTAAAAAATAAAAATCTTGGAGAAATGTAGATCAATTACTATACTGATTACTGAATTTGAAATGAATTCATAAAAATAATTAAAACAACTAAATTAAAAGTAAAAATAAAAAGGATATTGTACTTAGTTGTAGTAATTGACTCGAAGTGAAAAGTAATAATTATTGTGGGTACAAACACAAAACTTCAATGATATTAGTTGCGATCTATCAGTCTGCTATTTAATCACCTTATTAAGAGACATGAAATACAGTTAACTTTAAATTATTGTCGAATACTGAATTTGCTCGATGAAAAAAATAACCGTTAAGTACTGTGCACATAAATGGAACGCCATGAGAAATGCTTTTTCGATAAAAACGGACAGGTCGTAATGCTAGTAATTGATTAATATTATTAATTTAGTTTTAATATTTATTTATAACAAAAGTCATAGCTATAAATAATGTGATATAATAAAATTATGTTAGAATCTGATGTCCGGACCACATCTGAATTTTACGTGAATGTATAATTAACTAGCTACATAGTGGTAATGAAATAATTTGTTTTAAATTAATATTGATAATTTTATCAATCATAGTGTTTGTCAATAACATGTTTTGTGCATTAGAATAAATATGGCATAATTTTATGGTGACCGTCATTTCGATCCACGTCAAATAGACGCGATTAGTTTGATGCAAGACAATTGGACACATGCGACACTTCGACGAGTCGCAATTTCGATGTATCAAAATTTTAACGAATGTCAATTCAACGCGTTTTATTATATTTATTTAATAACAATAAATAAATTTAAGATATTAAAAATATTAGGTATAAATGTTAGGTATACTATGGTAAAATAATTATATTTTGTAAAAATTTAAACAATGGCCAAGAGTAGTAATGTTCAATTCTCAGCAAATATCTTGTGTTGGTGTTATGTCTATTAAAATGCACAATGAACATTTTTAACGATACGTCAACGTCATATATAATTTTTAATTATATAAATTTATGTAAAATAAAATGTATAATAATGTATCAAAATTGTTTTGTCTATTTGACGTGCGTCAAAATTGCCACCTCAAAATTACGTACATTATACATTTAGCGTATACATTTTTTAATATACTTGGATATTATACATGGAAAACTAGCTACGTTGAGATATTATGGGTTGGTTAAATATCGTATATTTTGATTTTCGATGCAGAACACCAACACTCTATGGATTGGTTACTACTGTTCAATTGAGCGAATCGGTTAATTTCGTTATCCGATAGTTAATATACCACACCTTTTGCATTAACCGTAATAAACAATAATCAACGATGAAAAAATCTCACACATTCCATGTTCTTCAGACTCATTTTTTTTTTATCGTTAAGATAAATTATAGTTTAAAACGTATTATTGTGATACTATAGTATACAGAATCCTAACAAAAACTCCTTATTACATTTTTTTAACATTAAACAGAGTTGACATTGGCCAACATGCATGGGTTATGTTCATATTAGCTAATTTTTAACATTGCCCTCCATATAGTTGTGTACAGATACGGATACAAGAAGGCGATATGGGGCCTGAATCTCCGTTTTAGACATTAACTAGAACTATATCGTATGTAGGTATTTAAAAAATTTTAAAAGTTAGACGTAAGAAAGACTTCGTACAAATCAACTTCGTACTCAACGAACTATGGCAGTAACTCACTTTACTAGACCACTTCCCCCTTTATTTATTTCTAAATCCGTACCGGGTTACGTATATATTATTATTCTTTATATTTTGTACGAAATACTATTTTACCGTATCCATTGTCTTTATCAAATATAACATGTTTTTGTCCTTGTTTTTATTGTCTACTCGAAACTGCGTTACTCTCACCATGCACTCTCATTTGAGTAACACTTACCGTTGCATCTGATTAATAATATGAAAATGTGGTTTGAATGCTTTGACGGCGTATGATGTTTAATTTTATTTAACCGAGTAAATGGGCCGATAAAATCGATAATAGTATCTTAACAATTAAACATGGTCAGTGATGTATTGCGTTCGACCACTTTAGTAAAATAAAATAATAACAGAATTGTTTAATTTCGTGTTAAAACAATTCTAGGTATTACGATTGCGTGTTAAAAGAAATTTGATATATTTTAGACATTTTTTGGTATTTTTACAAAATTATAATTTTGCGTATGAAAATTTTTGGCTAAAAGAAATATTAGGATTTATATTTTTCGTAAATCCTAATTTAGTTTAGTAACACAAATAGTCAGATAGTAACTTTTTTATTCTAAAGTTCAGATTGATAGCTGCCGGAAGAAATAGAGTGTTATTAATTTATTTAATTGTATTACATTATAAGTGCATGATATTAAATTCCTTCATTACGGAATTAAGAAGTTAAATCATTTTTTTTATATAACAGGCTATTGTCAACATCAGGTACCTAATGCATTAATCATGGAATAAAAATAATTTAAATCAATATTATTAATTGTTTTATTCCCATATTCTTATGTTTTCTTTCCAAATATCTTGTTAATTCAATTTATTGTGATTAATATCTGATTAGAACATTGAAGAAAATTAACGAATATTGAAATGTTTGGGGGCAGGCAAGTGGACGTTTAACTTATTGAATTAAAACTGCAAGCTACAAATGTATAAAATTACATTATGGTTTTTTGAAAGCTTTGAATGTCTAGTTTCTTGACAGATTGTCCCACGGGATTAAGAAGACCGAATACAGGATACGATTGGATGCAATGTTTCTTGAATTTCCGTTTAAAATTATCTTGCGAGAAAAAATGTATATATATTTTATATTGATAAATCATAGAAGTTATAACAAAATATTTATTCTTTATTATCAGCATAGATATTTCAGTATTATTATACAATATAGAAATGAACAAGAAATAAAAATACTTTTAATTTAAAAATTCATGTCGCTAAATTTGTGTTCCAATGTGCTTCAAATAAATATTTGTTGATGGTTGATTATTGACTCGGATTGATTTCATCATGAGCACTCCTATGCAAACTATCAAAGTAATGTGAATGGGTGATATATATACATATAGTAGCATCGAAATTAATTTGCATAGAAGTAATTATTATTTATAGCGTTGGTCTTGAGTAAGGAATGAAAACCCCGATGAAATGAGGTTAGCTAATGAATTATTATCAAATAATGAACTCCCAAGTAAATTAAATTTCAAACATTAATTAATAATTTTTAGTATAGTAAAAATTTTCCACTACTCAAAAAATATATTATTAGCTAATTTAAATAATTGAATCATTTAGAATATCCGACCGAAAAAGGTATACTCTTAAATATAATATAAATATTTAAACGGGTACAAGTTAACTAAACAATTATGATGGTAATAAAAAAATTTGTTGTTGGTCAGTAGAGTAGGACTAGAGGTGGTGGTGTTGAGTTACAATATTCGCCCGATCTGAGAATGGCTGTTTCAATTAATAAATCAAGTGTATTATTTTAATTTTTTGTACGAATAAAACTGTAAAAATTGAAGTATCCAAACGATCGTGATGGTAATGTGATTTGAACACAAAGTAAACAATTAATAAGCAAAAAATAGTTTTTTTTTTTTATAAACTCGAATTCAAATTAATTTGATTTAATAAAATTAATGTTTATGTTGGATTGATTTTTCCCAAGCACGAGCATTTCAAACTTAAAACAACACACAACTTATATACTCCTAAATTACCACGGTTATCGTTTGTAAATAGATTCTTATATTTTAAAACTTATAAAAAAGAAAAATTTAAAATTGTTGGCTCTATGTTGTGCGAAATTTGCTAATGGGATTTCATGATTGTATCAATAATTCATTGTCTCATTACATGTATTATGTTGCTCAAACCATACCGTACCGTCGCGACGGTAAAGTCGCGTCGAAAGCTTTAAATGAAATTATCTTTCAACAAATTCATTGTATTGCTTTCCATCTTCACAATTTAAATTAATATCTGAACATAGATCATCGCGACGTAACGCGTGCTTCAGGTTTACTTTGTGAGTATATTTCAATAACATCGCATTGCAGTTGCGGTTGTGAAGTCTGACAGGTTCGATTGAATTAAGAGTATGTTATCTTTGACAGAAGATCGCTGACTAATGCGAAAGGCAGTAATATCCGAGACGTGCATTAGATATATGTAATTGATTTACTGTAGTAAGTTTTTTCCACGAGTGAAATACTACTATTATTTGCGTATATCGATCACAAAAGACTTTTATGATGTGTTTTACAGACAAAGAGAAAAATAAACAAAAAATGGTAGAAATGATTGACAAGAAATGTATACGACATAAATTAAATTTTTCAAAAATCATTATATATGATGAAAGATTATTGTACAAAGTGTTTGTCATTCAGTTTAGTAACGTTTGATAAGCCATTTACATAATTTAGTTAATGTGATCAAAGGTTGCAAAGAACGATATTTTGAACTTTAATTAATGGAATTAATGTCGAAATGTTCATTTGCGGTCCCGGAAGTAAATTCTAATATATACGATTCTGAGATATATGTATTTTCATTCTGCCATTACAACTGGGATACCTTTATCTGTATAAGGGTTACCGAGTTGATTTGAGTGATGGGTCAGCCTTCACCATCGCCCACTAAACATTTGATGTTCTTAACATCTCTGCGGTACATGTTTTTAGTTACAATTGAAATATCACAAGGTAATGCTTCAAAGTCAACCTGGAGATGCTTTATTGGCACAGACTTTAGGGTATACGTTTGTTTCGTTTCTACAACGTTTACAATTCTTCTTCTTTACGATGTCCTAATACTATGTTTCTTCGAAATTATTATAAAGGAACAATTATAGTTTTATATATAATTTATATACATTCGTAGTTAAATAAAAACTAAAAAAATAAAATATTTATTAGTTATGCATAATACATGTATATTATATAGTAATATCGGTATTTTATGATTTCAGTAAAATAACTATAAAACAGTAATTTGAAATGTCACGACGATGTTTATAATGACATACCATTGAGACTTTTATGAAACATAACTAATGTTATACTTTAATGTTTGTGGAACGTCAGATTTGACTGTTGTAAAGATTTAACGAAGATATATTAAATATGTATATTGTAAGTGACATCGTTGTGGTACATATACGGTCCCAGTGATATTATTCGTATACTTATATAATGCAATTTGTGATGTTCCCGGTTTTGTCGAAACAGCGCAGCAACGTTTGTGGTATAAACTTATGAACAATGAGCGAGTTGTACGTGTTTGCCTACAATGTTTTCATTTTAGATTCCGAGTAAAGCTTTCAGGTTTACATCAACATTTATTGGTAGGTAAAAATGTATAAGAAGTTGTATGCAACTATTGTAGAGAGAATTATTCAAAATAAGTTCTTAAATTTACTGAGAAGTTTTTCAAAAAATTAAAATAAATTTAAAACATGTTAAATTACTTTGGGAAAGTTCGATATTCTATTTTGTTCTACAAAAATTAGTTTTAAGATTTTAATGTACGATTTTTTATTTTTTAATTATACAACGTTTTAAGTACCATGAAATATTTTTTAATTTATTTATAAACATTTAGTACAATATTTCCAAATATTAAACTTAACAGAACTTTAAACAGAATCATTGAATGAGCACAATGGGATATATCACTACTTTAAAATTTAAGGACATCCGTCCCAGAAGCACACCCAACTTTTGTATCTCATTAGGTAACATTTTATTTGATATTTTCGAATCAATCAGAGTAGTATGGCTAGTTATAAAGGAGCCATTAATGATTTTATCTTCGTAAAAGATGGTATTGTCAAAAGGAACTTAAACTTATGAAGGCATTATAATTTGGACATCAGAAATCAAAGTTGGTACCGTACGTATAATATATAGATTATTACGTCCTGATGATTTAGCAGAACTAATCGAGTTAATGCTTACGTAAAATGTGTCACTTATTATGTGTTAAAATCATTGTTGAATGCGACGTTTATATTTTCAGTATAAATGTGACGTTATTTTGATTGTTTCAGCTCCAGTGTTAATTTCCTAATTTTAATGAAAGTTACGAAAATATAATTCATGAATTATATAAATAAAAGAAATATCAATTATATATATTATATATAGAGGTTTTACAGTTTTAATAATAATTCGACAGCAAAATAAAAAAAAATTGTTTAATATAATTATATAGATATATTTTAAATTTACATGACTCGTAAGATAAATTTTATTGATTTGTTTTTAATCTATTTTTATAAATAATTGAAATGGCTAGGCACCAATTAGAAATGTTTTATATTAAATTTAAAATAACTAAATAATTATTATTTTATCAGAGTATTAATATCCAAACATTTATAAAAAAATAAATAAAACATGATGGGTACGAGAAGTGTGTCTTTCTTATACTCGTAAAGTCGAAAAAAATATCGATTTGAATTTTTTTATTCAATTTTATATTATTAAATTTTGGTCTTTGAAAATGTCTAACAAAAATTACAATAAAAAATTCGTTTTATATTCTGTGTGGATTATTCAGCTGGGGATGCTTAAAGATTCAGTTGTAAGACGACATTAAGCTTTTTTGTATGGTAACATAATTAATACATTTCAGAAAAGTTAGATAAGTTATGGTTTCACACCATTCATTTATAAATAATTTAATAGAGTTTACATTTATTTAATTATAAAGTAAAATTATTCTTGATTGTAAAGATAAAAATAATTACTCTTAATATTAAATTCCATTAAATCAACTACAAATTGTTGAACTTTTTAAATAATATAATAAAAAAAAAAGATATTGTTTTCATTTAAAACGGTAGAAATAAATATAACAAGTAATTTTGAATTTTTAAATATCTTAAATTACCAAGTCTTATTATTTTGAAAAACTACAAAAACTTAAGACCTAACTTCAATATATTCTTAAGATTTTATCATCTAAAAGTGAAAAAAAAACTTTTAACATATTTTGTTTCTATTTATAGTTCTTTTTATACGTTTTATTAAAAAAAAGTTGTACAATTTAACCAAATACATCATTTTTTTTTTAAATTATCTACACATACACAAACACATATATATTTCATATCATACAAAAATAAATAAAAATAAATATATTTTTTTGATTTATATGCGCATTATATACTTTTATATAATTTCATTGGTGTTCCAACTTATTAATGGATGAAAAACTATTTGAAAAATAGCTATAAGTTAATAACCATAATGATTTTCTGTTATAATTTAACACAATTTAATCAAAAAACAATCAATTGTCCTAAAACGATTGCATCTATATTAGGTAATCTTTTATTTTGATATTGGTTTTTTTTTTTTTGATACTTAAATTTATTTAAACCATTTGATTTCAAACAAATTAGCGATTCTATAACGTTATTAACGTTATCATTATACAAAAATATAACAATTTATGATTTTTACTAACATAAAACTATTATTTTGAAAAACTATAGATAAGAATTTCATAACCATATTTATGAAAAATAAATAAAAATAAGTAATTATATTAACACTATGGAAAAATTTTTGTCTCTATACTAAATATTCGTTTCATTATAGTCTTATCTTGTGGATATATGGTAAATGTGATACCATTTACAAAATACCAACAACATGCCATCGACCTTATTTTTCGGTAAAAGTGTTTTATTATATTTTATGATAATTTATGTATTTTCATATTTGTCGTATAAAATGTTGGTAATAAACTTCGACTGACTGTCGTGTGTTCATCACTTTGTTCTCTAAACAGATCTAATAATCAAACTGTGCTGTGATATTATGTGTGATCACAGCTGTGTTATTGTCGTAATATATTCTGTATACATAATGTAGAATGTATATGTGACGCAATTGCAATGATTGGAAAATAATGTCAAGCGAAAATTTTAAACTGCCTATTTTATTAAGGAATTTGGTCCTTTTACTATATCGTATATCATCAGAAATATAATTTGATCCACATGACCCCATTCGTTCAGAATCGTTTTTTTTTGCATATTGGTTTCATGTTTAAAATAAAAATACAGCGATAAATTCTTCAATCTTTAGAACTCATTTGATATAGAAGTCTCGTCTTTCTTGAAATTTAATTCACTAGGTATTAAAATAAATTGTTATCATAGTTTGTACAAAAGTCGTACTGTATTTTTTTTCTGGGTATTCGAAATTTGATTCTGACATTACATTATTCAGAGCTTCATAATTTAATAAAACTATTGTCCCATTAAAAACTGAACTACTGGATAGTCAAAAATAACCGTCATAACATCATCACAAAATCATTGTATAGAAATCAGAATAACCGATACAGCTAGTATAAGTAATATAGAAGTGTTACTGCATTCTTAAATTTAACATCAATTTTCATGAATAAAAATATATTTGATACGTTTGATTATATTAACTATCATCAGAATGGTGAGATGACAAGGATGCATCAAGTGTATAGATCTTAAGAATAAAAATTTAGCATTAAAAAAATAAATTAAACACTAATCATTAACATTAACTTAAATAACTAAATCAAATTTAAAATGCTCATTATTTATAGAAAAATTAAACTCAGACATCCTAACTATCAGTATTAGGTGGCTAATTTTAACAATGAATTTAAATTTGACGAAACGATATATTATTAATATTTGAAAAAAAAATTTTTGAAGTTTATTTCAAAACATCAGTCAAAGTGATTGAGAAAAAATAATAACAGTAGGTATCACCAAAGTAACTTATATGATATACTACGGAATATATACTAAGATTTTGCGTGATATTTTTCGCACAATTTTATCGTCCGAAAAAATGTTTACGTTACACAAAAAAAAAAAAAAAGTAATTTCGTCGTTATTTGGTTCAAAAAAATATCGTTGTGCATCATGTTTTAATTTTTGCAAATTGTGAAACATAAAAACAGCTTGATTAAAAATAAACCATAATTTAATGAATGATCATGTAAATGTATTAGAAACATTTGGAATACATCACTCGAATATAATCAAGGCACTGGTCACGAATGAATAATGTTTTTAATCATTAAATATCACTTTTTAGTAGGGTTTTCATCAGTTAATTTTTAAGATTCAAACCATGGCACTGTGGATGACGTATTGAAATCAAAATGTAACACTTGCCGATTGAATTCATGAACGTATTATGTGCTAGGTACGCGATGAATTCTACGAGATTCCGCGCACGAAGGCAATAATGGTATTATCTGGGTCCGGTGAAAGTATTCGGTGTATTTTATCGATGGAAAAAATACCAAAATAACAAAATCACACGATATATCGCAACCCACTCGCAGGACTAGAACATCCCAAAAGGTTCCAAATGTATTACGACTTTTGTCTACTGTTCACTTGGTCGGTATAATAATATGATTTTGTAAAACCATTTATTACGCCACTGGACATATAGCAGTAGATGCACCGAGTCAACGACCAATTTCATTGTATTCCTTCAATGATAGTACTTTATGGTGCTGTATAAAAATTACTTTGGGGTCTATAAAATACGCACTTAAAGGTATTTCGGTGGAAAAATAGATGAATATTTTTTATCGATACGTATTGCAGCAACAATGTGGCCGTAATCATCAGCGTTTAACGCAAGTCTGTAGCGTTCATATCCGTCGCTTATGTTTAATATTTTGTTTTTTAACAACTATTGTTATCGATGACTCGTCATTTTCGTTTGGTTTTCATTGATAAAAATAAATTTAATCAAAACGTTCCAAAAAATCTTGAACTCGAAATTCACGCGATTGGAATTTCTTTACCATTAAGTTGTTTCTATTAGAGTCTTAGTACATGAAAATAACTCGATTTTAAATGCATTATGTAGTTCACGTTCATTGATTTTATTTTTTATTTATTTTATCACCCATGCTTAAAATCAAGTTTGATTTTTTCTCTCTTTTGGTTTTCATTATCTAGTCTAAGTGTTTCCAAAATAAAATGTGCATGTTATTGTTTGAATTATGTAATTAATTGTTTTAGTAAATTATTATTTCCATCAACTATACTACTTTTATAGTTTATTTTTGTATTGTCATTTGTAATCTTTGTATGCACATGATACGAAAATATTTTTGTTATTATATCATAATTGTAGAAAATAACTGTTACAACAGAGTTATGTAATTAAATTAAGAAACATAATATTGCTGTTAATTTTCATCCAAAATTAAATGAAAATATCCAATGTATATTTATTTTAATTTTTACTCTAGGTCCTTTTTTTTCATTTTTTTTTTTTTTTATTTGTAAGATATTAGTGTTTTCATTTTCTTTGATTATAAATATTTAAAAAATAAATAGTTATTTTTGTCCTAGATATCTTAAATATTTCATTTGTTTATCTATTCTTAAAAAAAAAAAAAAAAAAAAAAACAAAAAAAAATAGAAAAAAATAAAATTATTTTATTTAGTTTGTATTTAATTAAATGTTCTATGTAATATTTAAAACCACAGTTTAAAACTATATGTAATTAAATAATATCATTACATTTAAATGACAATCGATCGTTTTCTCCATTTATGATAACACAAAAGAAAATTAATACTCTCATGTGATATTGGTAACTTATTCTACATTTACAATTTTAAAGAAAGCATTATGTACATAATTAGTGTTAAATTTCATTTAAATCACATTAAAAAAAGTATGTATCTACTTGTACAATTTATCAGCTTACTATTTTAAGCATATTGTTCATGTTGTTTGAGTTAATTAAAAATATAAAAAATTGTGTTACGAATCCTACAAACATTTTTGATAAAGTATGCAATTTGTTCACACTCTACCTTCTTGTATTAATTGAGGTTTGTAATTTACACCGTGTGAAAGAAAAAAATATATATAGGTAATTTGCATATTTTCAAGTCCAAAAAGGTATATATGTAATTTGCATATTTTTAAGTCCAAAAAAGGTATATATGTAATTTGCGCCACAACCGATAACAAATTGTACTAGGTAATTTGGCACATAAATTTGTCAAAACTGTTTCATCATTTATCTAGTAAGTTGATTTTATTTTAAATTATACTTCGAGAATTGGGTTATAATTTATATCATAATTTAAGTTAAGATTTGTTAATTTGGGATAAAATAATAAAAATAATAGTTAAATTTGCTGAACAAAATAGTTTTTGTGTCTATAAAATTCTATATATCTAAAATAAGGTCCTTATAATATATAATTTGGTCGAGTAGGTACGATTATAATTATGGGTATGTGGTGTAAATTACATTCAGAGATGATTTGATGTGGCGCAAAATACATTTGTAACTTTTACTACCTATAGGTGGCACAAATTACCAATGCTTGTATTAATTTATATTGTTTGAGCAGTAAATGTTTTTCACTCGTTAGTATGATAGTCTGAATTTTAGTATACAATTTTACACTAACTTTACGATGAAAGTATTATCAGATAATATTAAATCGGGTAATTGAGTAAATGTTAGTGTTTTTTTTTTTTTTTTTTTTTTATATATATACGAGTATATATTTTTGTAGAACATCGCATGGTTAGAAACTATTTATATAAACGTCGCATCGGAATCAAAACGGTTCATACTCTAGATATTTTCCTAGGAACATTATAATCACAATTCGCAATCATGTTAATCAACTTAAGAAATCATAAGAAATGTTAATCATAACGATTTATTATATCACTATTATATTATATGTTAATTCAACATCGTATTTAAACAGTAGGTTCTAATCGATATTTATAGTATATATATTTATTGTATTTATTATATAGTATTTATTATTATAATATATACAGAAATATAATAAAATATAGACAAACAATAACTTTTTTTCTCTTGGTACGTTATCCATATAAAATTTGAAATTTAGTTTCACTCGATATTTCACGATACTTATAATTTATGAAATGGCTAACATTTTCTGTATGAAATGACAAATGTTCAAAAGCGGTCCCCACGTGATGCTTTTCTTTACCATATTATCTCCCTGATTGAACGTAATTTTGTGTTATACACGATAGTTGTTTATTGTTTACAATGGCCCTTTCCGTATTACGAATGTTTCATTTTCGCAGTTCGTTTAATTTTGAAGGGACAATAAACTAGAAGGAGAGAGAAAAAAATGTCCGATCAGAAAATAAATTTCCCATCGACAACCCTTATTAGATGTTAATATCGTGTTCGTTTCATATTATTTGTTGGACAATGCTGTCCGTTGGGACCATATTCGTTTATATAACGGCGCTCTCGAAAAAATTCGATATCCTGTTTTTCCCGGCAAAGCATAAGTTATGTCCAATGAATGTCAATGCAGTATATCGTTTTGATTCGCAAGAAACGATAAACAAAACCACGGTAAAAGGAAAACGTATATCTAACGTTGTAAGTTAAATTAATAAACGTCCAATTGTTTGGCTACGTTTCAGTTGGTCTCTTAAAACTTAACGAAAATAATCGTCAGTCATTGTTCGAGTTTCTAAAACTATTTTTAATTTTTAAAACTCTATGGTTCTTGTAAGTTTACAAAATTACTTACAGTTGTGACTCTTACATTCAGGAGGAGGGAATATAAAAAAAATAAAATAAACAAAACTTTACAGTAGAAATAACACCTCCGTGTACAGAATAATTACAGAAATACAAATAAAAGAAACGTAAATATATACATAAAGGTTGTTCAAACTATGTATATATATTAAATGTCCAAAGAAGAATTAAACTTAATTATTAAACTATTTCGTACTACACTGTGCACGCATACTACAATATAAAA
The DNA here is from genome assembly GCF_003268045.1 of Sipha flava. NCBI lineage: Eukaryota > Metazoa > Arthropoda > Insecta > Hemiptera > Aphididae > Sipha > Sipha flava. The sequence continues at coordinate 515,091 of NW_020273010.1, forward strand.
TTATTAATTACTATGTGTGTGTGTGTGAAAACTGAAACTTGAAACAGAAAAAAGGTAAATTTTCTTATTATTTCGGTGCTTTATTATGTGCCGATCGCGCTCATTAAAAATAACAGCAAAATAACGATAATTGTAGTTATGATAAGAGTAATTTGAGCATTATTCTAATGGACCTGTATGCATTAAAATTGAAAAATAATTAAATGAAAAATTGAAAAAATCCGAGTGTGATATAAATAAATTGACGTCCGTCGAAATACGATTTGATCGAATTCGGAATCGCATTTTTTCCATCATAAACAATATGAATATGCGAATACACTAAAAATAGTAATATATGCGTACACGTTGCACTAGTATTCGCACGATACAATAAACACTGTTGTACGTGAACAATTTGTTCGCGTGGGGATCCATAAACAAGCGATCGTAACGGTTCAGTAATTATTCATAAAAAAATAAATAAATTAATTAAAAAGCATACCGAGCGGGTGGTGTAAATTTATCTAATAATTCCTCGCCGTGTTGCATATGCCTTTAATCAATTGAAAGTAACTACCTACTTTTTTTTACGCGCTTTGAACACATGTAAACATGTTCGCAGCACGGAGAACGCCGGCCCGACACGGAATAGAAATAAAAGAAAATATGAAGTGAAACGGGGATATTTTCCGAATAATAATAAATATTTTATTTTATCAATTCGCATCAAACGTTACTATACGTACCATGTAATACGAGTAGTATACCTGCAGCGGTATCGTAAACGTCGCCGTTTAATTGGAGGCATTGTATTGCGAGACGGAAAAAAAGATAAAAATATAAAATAAAATCGTACACTGTAATATTATTGTCGATCGTACGAGTTTTATTTCTTAATTTTTTATTTTTTTCATTTTCCGATCATCCGGTGTTCTGCGCATTTGCCGTAAACGTGGTAACTAACCAATTCAATATTCGATAGTCAGTGATTGCTTTGAAAATTATTTTTTTTTTTTTTTTTCAACACCTTATATACGCTGATAAATAATAATTCTGTTGTGTCTGTAATGGTTTCCGTTGCGATTGATTTTCCGAAATGAATAGTAATAGATTGAAGTGTTCCGTATGAGTAAAGTAATAACACTGATATTAGATACTCGCGTTGTGTTGGAATAGCTTCAAATATTTTTCTCAAACGCAACAGCTTCAGTTAGATAAGAGTATGATTTCAATTTAGAGAACACGAAAATCGACGAAATGAATTATATACTATTATGGAAATGTGGTTTTTATTAATTTATACGAAAAGATAGAGTCGTGAAAATAATTAATTTCAATAGTTGTACGAGTATTAAATGTACAAAACAAACCTATTTTACAATTGTTCGTGAAAAACTGGTTAATAAGTATTTTAGACGAAAAATTTACGAATAAAATGTAATAATAGCACATACTTTGAAAAATGTAATGTGTATTATCACTTACATGTTCAGAATTTAACTAAAATTGAGGTGTCTATATTTATGAATCATTTATAAATTATAACGCTCATGATTATTGTGATGTAAATCATTGATAATATTATTATTAATTAATAATGATAACGATTAGCTAATGTATTTCAGTTAAAGTTAGATCAAGCATGCGGAGTGGTAAGAAATATTTATTTATTAATTCTTTTGAATAATTCTATAAGTTCTTTTGTTACTGATATGGTCAAGTATAATATGAAATCATTATATTTGTGCAAGTAGCACTATGTTTTATTATTACTCGTTTATAAATAAGTTAATTTATAATGCGTTCCTGTGTTATAATATTTTAGTTAGTTAAATTTATTATGAATATTATGAAATAAAAATAAAGTAATAATGTAGTAATGATGTTGAATAATATTAATTTTTTTTTAAATATTTTATAATTCCCAAAACATGGAGTTTCCACTGTTTATGAAATTTATAAATTGTGGAGACTTAAATATAATATATAAGATAAATACAGATACTCAAATATTTGAATATTTCTTATCTCGAAAATAGTTTATCAGAACCAAAACTTTTAATTGCAGTAATTGCAGTACATCTATAATTCCATAAAACTTTTACGTATGTGAACGAAATAACAAAATATTTTATAGAATAATGGCTTTTCAGTTTTTTTTTTTTTTTATTCATGTAATATCTCTTCAGGTAAAATAATTTAAACGCTTCAGAAGTATAAGTAATATATCGTTTAAGTTGGTTCCCTTTATAATATTATAAATCAGATATAGAAATGGGAAATTTTGGATTTCGCAATAAAAGTAAAAAATTAACAAATATTATTTTCGTTTCAAAAATATCTTTGACAGAAAATTGAAAGCAATCGATTACATGGTTTTTATATTGAGTGTTTTTCAAAGTTTCAATCAATTTAATTTCATTAATTTAGTAATGTATTAGCATGAGGTTAATAGGCAGCCACGGTAATCATTAGTTTATATTTTCATCGCGTAAAAGAGTTTTGATGATAAACATTTTTGAAGAAAAAGTCAAAAAAAGATACGAATACCCTACATAAGAATTGCTGACGGGCAAATTTTTTTTAAGTTTCTCACTTCAAAAAACGTTCTGGAACTGAATCGGGTTTTATAATCTTAAATCTAACCAAGAGTTTGTGAAAAATATTTTCTTGTTTACGTTTGCTTTCTTGCAAAAGTCGTTTAATGTTTTTTTTTTTTTTTTTAACAAATACCATTTAGAAGATTACATATACGATAATACATGTGAATATTTGTTTGAATATATTTAAGTTTTATATAAGATTAATTATATGATACTCAGACATGTATTTAGAAATAAATTATAATATGCTATCCATTTAATGCTTTCGAATATAAATATATTTATACGAGTTACTAGAAAGTTTTGATATGATGTAGCTAAAACTTAAATAAGAAGATTTCAAACTATTTTTAATCATTGTATACATATTTGTATTATTCGAAATAAAATGCTCCTTGCTTTAAATGTATGTATCTTTGTTTTATAAATCATCTTGCAGGTATAATTTAACTTAGGTTGGGACTATAATTACTTCCGTTAACGACGGTTAATCATCTCTAAATATAGTCGAAGAATCAATTGTGTATAAAACACAATCAACACATTCGTGTTCATATTGAATTTTAATATAAATTTAACGTACTTATATTGCGTAGTTAAATTCAAATCTTTAAATGAACTCTGCTATTGCGTTTGTTCGATTTACAATCATATATTATTATGTACACTTTTTATTCCTTAAATTATAAATAAATAAATAATCGTTTTCCCCTAGTTAAATATGCTGTTTATATCAAGAATGCATAACAGTATAAAAATAAAGAACTGATTTTAAAAATTAACAATTTTAGGAGTAATATTAGCTTAACTCTAACACAATTAAAAGTTTTCTTTAAATTTATTTTGTTTTTATTATAAGTATTCGATATTTGGAAATGTCTATTCATCGCAGTTAAAGTATGATTAAATCTAACTACACTAAATAAACATATTTTAATACATGAGTTTGTAATACATTCTGTTTTTTTAATGAAATCCGAGAAAAAGAAAATTAGTTTACTAGGTAGGTTTTATTAAATAACAATAATATATTATGTTTTCTTTGCACTTTCAGTTAGTATAGTTGTTAAACAGACTTTTAAGTTTTAAGGAAAATATTTATTCAAAAAGTTAAACGTCTCATATGATGAACACGAATGACATTACTTATTTCACACGCAGTTAGATTATTTTGTAGACATTGTTTATTTCAAATATTATTTGAAAAATTATAATACAATTAATTTTAACGATCGAAATAATCATATCATTATGAAATTTACTCGATGTACAAAAAATAAAAACTTGTGGTTCATTTGGCTCACAAAAAACGGAATACTTTTAAAATGATCAAAGTAATCTTGATACAATGCAATGCAATTAAGAAAATAAATAAATAAATAATAAAAATATAAATAAAGTTTTTTGGTAATTAAAAAGTATAATTTTTTTACAACTTAATAACTTAATACTTTAAATCAAACATAAAATTTATGTCAATTTTATGTCAACATAAAATAGTTGTATCTTTAATTAGTAAACATAATCGAATTGTCTCAGTTCAATACATACATATTTATATATATATATAGTTTTATAGAATGGATTATATACATTGGATTTTTTTGAAGACAAATTACTTCAGAAAATAATTATTTATAGCGTTATTATATTGTTTTTAAAATTCTATGATTATTTTAATTCCAATGTAAAAAAAAATTATTTATATTATATTCATTAAAGTTTTAACTTTTAATTAGTGATTACTTTTAATATAGATGTTGATTTATATTATACACACATAATTATGAAATTAAGTTTTATAAATTTCGTTTTAACAGTGAATATCTGTGTAATTGTGTGTTTTAATAGTTTAAATTTAAAGTTTTTCAAGTTTCACATAAATCCAAATTTATGAATAAATTAGTTATATGTAAGTAAATTTATGAAAAAATTTAAATTGAAGAATAAAAAAAAAATTGTTATAATATGGTATCAATTTAAATTTAACAGTGTATGTTACTTAAAATGATACAACTATCTATAGTTATTTTCTACCGAGTTTAATAACTTTTCATTATCCAATATTTACTAAAATAAAATTTTAAATTATTGAAATAAAATTAATTTCCGTTATTTAAAAGTTAAACTACAGTAAATATCCACAAATAATTTATAATGATGTTATTTTTTAAGTATTTGAGATCATATTTCTATAGAATATCGCAATTGATTATTTTTAAAGAGCTTGGCTCCTTTTGTTTTTGAGTTCGGTTCACTGAATGATTAACCGGATAGAAATTCCGTTAGAGAGAATATGTCAAAAATACGAGGATGCCACTAGAACTTATCTAGGATAGAATATAATAAAAGCTTATTTTATAAATATTTCAAACTCGTAATTCCATAACTTCTGAGGTTTTTATTTTATAAAATAGTTCTAATTCATAAAATTATATTCTATTCATTTTTGGTATATTTTGTTTTTTCTCAAATTGTTATTCTATAATAAGCCATGTACATCATTTCTAATTGTATTATTTAATTTTTAACTAAAATTGATATTTATGTAACTATTGTATTTATTCTTTAATTATTTTGTATTAACTTAAACAATTATTTTCCTCACTGGGGTTATTAATAAAAAAAAATAAATAAAAAAGCTAAAGATATTATGTAATCCAAAAATGTTTTAAATCGTACTCATAATGATAAGAAAACATTTTTAATTTTTTTTTTTTCTTAGAGAATGATATACAAATAGTTCTAAAATTAGTTATACTCAAAAAAATAATTTCTGATAATAATATATCCAACATGATTGGTTTGTAATGTAGAATGATTATTTTCGTTGAGAACTGATTATGAAATGCAGCAAGCTACAAAAAAAAAAAAAAAAAAAATCGTACAAAACATCGATTCTTAAATTTAATTTGTCAAATAGTACTTTGCTATATTAAGCGAACATATAATAAAATATTTAGTTCTGATAAAATTAATGTCATCCTAATATTATTGTAAGTAATCAGTTTTGGTTTGATTCTAAAATATGGATGCAAAATGCATTTGCGATAGGTCAAGTGATTTTATAAAAAAAAAAAATAAAAATATGTAGACGTATGTATATGAAAAAAAGTAAATGTTTATTATAATATTTAGTTTGTGTTTAATAGGAATGGAATAAAGAGGTTGTATATTTGCTATTCAAAAATATTTTGCTTATTTTCTAACAGAACATGGTTTGTTGGAAACTGTTGTATATTAACATATTAGTGATTCAATGGATTTTCCATATAATATTTTGAAGTATAGTTAAAAGTTACCCAATAAAGTTGTTTCTTTTAAAGAATAAAGGTTAAGTGTTCATATTATGTTTTAAATTTCAAAAGTTTCTTATAAAGTTATGGTACAGAGTAAACAATATATCATTCTCTCATATGTTATTAAACTGCTCAAGGTAGATTGTTTTAGACCATTGTCATAGAAGCTTGTGCTTCACGATATTATAATACTCTTGTCAGTTATGGCCTGTTTCTGGAAAATATATTATATTTTTGTATTTATTCCTTATCTAAACTTATAAATTTTGCTATACAACTCACTTTAACAATCGAAAACCAGCAAGACTTATTATAATTTGATTCAAGTCAATAGAATAATCATAATAAAAATGATAATAATAGTAATAGCAGTAGCAGTAGATAATAGTATATAATATTAGTAACAATAATAATAATAACAATATCAGTTCCGTCTAATTCATACGTACCTGAAATCGATGATAAAATAATCGCATATCCAATTCTATTGAATTTAAGACTATGTTTGTTGTATTTAAATATTTTTTAAGACTCATGAATATATGACTACTGAATGTCAAAACTTGACAAACTTGACAATAAAATATACTAATAATGTTATATTTGAATTAAAAACCACTGAACTTGAAAATATTTACAATTTTTGTAGAAAAATGTTTACATTTAGAAAACTAAAGCTAAAGCTAAAATTATAACTGTTATTTTTCAATTTAATACATTTTTATAAAGTATTCGTGAATCAATATTGAACAGCTAACTGATGGTTTTACGGACGTTTTATGTGCAATGTATTGATATTTTTGAAATAAACGGTTCAATATTTTCAAGAATCATAATCAATCAGTTAAAAATTGATAACATATTTAAAAAAAAGTAAGAAGCGAAAAAAAGTTTTTGAAATTTTGAAATACTTAACTCAGGTTTTTGTAATCATTAAAATGATATACATATTAATAATATCTAAATATTTGGTTTAATTTTTACGACGAATAATCCATTTGTCTTTGTTATTAATTTGACGAAACAAAAACATTGATAAATACTTTAAAAATAAAAATAAAATACACTACTATAATTAATAAAAAATAAATTTATCTAAAATATTTTAAATTACTGAAGTGACCTCGCCTGAGATGAGAAGAATGTGTGAAGAAAGACGTTAAAACAGTGATTAAGTGTTCTGTTATTAAGTTTAAAAAGTTATCATTCAAATAAATAATTTATAAATTTAGATATTTTGTAAGTAGGAGATGTCTGCTTGTTAAAATTATATATCTTTATCATTATACAGGTAAAGTGCGAATAATAATTGTTTTTTCAACGTTTATAATTATGAACACTAAAACGTGATTTGATTTAACAGAAGCAACAATAAACTAATTTATTTGGAAATTAGTCAGGGATTATAGCTGATCGATTGACAATAAATATTACGTAAAATCTACTAAGAAGTAAAAAACTGAAATATTTAAAGTCGTTTAATTAGTTCACAAATGCATGTATAAGAACATGATGACTATCAATTATATTACTGAGTTAAATTTTATTGTTTAAAAATCATTTGAACAATATTTTTTGTGCATTTTTACATTAATATTGTTATAAATTCATACCTACTAATTTAGTAATTTTATTTTATAGCTATATTTATTTTTTAATTTACTTAACAAAGTTAAAAATTATACTTTACTTTATCACTGTTGTAATTAATTTTTTTCTATTTATAAAAATAAATCATATCGATATTTTTTATGAAGTATTAATCTTGCTTAATATTAAAAAATAAATCGGAAGATATTTTACGATGAAAATATGTTGATTTGAGTGTGTTACTAAATGTATAACTCAAAATCACTAGAATAGAACAAAGGAAAAAAAGGAAAAATATTGTGGTCGAAAGTCTAGAAAAACAAAATCCAACCAACGATACACTGAATTATATTAAGGATTTATTGACACGGGGTACCGAAATTTGATAGGGCTTCGGGCTATAAACATGTCTTGCGCCTTAATTCTTTATTATTTAATTCATTCTTAATTCTAAAGAACCTCTAATCAATGGCATATTTACACATGGAAGTGAGGGCTTGAAATTTTACATACCTAATGATCATTCGAATAATCAATAATCTAGAAATGCAACAAGAAGAAATGTCAATTTTTAAAGGTTGAAACCATTTTAGACTGAATAGATGAATAAATTATTTAATTTTTTGGTTACTAAGGATACATTTTGTTTTGTTTTATATGTTTATTACAAAGATTACCGACTGTAGTGTAAGTGAATTAATATAAACCGCATAAATAGATAAAAACAACTTCAATAATTTTTAAATGTACGACAATAAACGATATATTGTGCGATATTTTCAATCTATTTATTTTTATTTTCATAGAAACAGTAATTGTTTGTAAATAGTTAAACATCTTTTTAGTGAGGTCGAATAGTTCAGCTGGTGTAATATAATTTTGTGTATTCTATTAGAATAATAAGTGTTCACAAAGTGTTTGAAGTTCGTTTATATTTTCTGAGAAGATTTTCGGAGCTGAGCACAAAATCTGTACCGACGATGTGTCATCAGTGCCATGTGTCCTATACTCGTATATACATATTTCACTTAAATTATATTTATACACGTTGGTTGATAAAAGTATAATTAAATAATTTAAAACTTAGTGAAAAAAAAAAAAGTATAATAATAATAAAATATTCCCCCGTACACGTTTCCCGGAGGGTTAGTTAGTTTGCTTGACCTTACCAATTTTCTTCGTACTCGCCGTAGTACCAGCGAGGGACCGACGAGAGTGAGGAGATGATAGGGTGGTGGATGATGCGAGAAAAACTTTTAGCGTTCAACTTCCGCGCGCGCTTACCCGGTCGTCGGAAAACTATTCATTTGATGTCCGTGCGCCAGATTTACGAGCCTCGCGTACCCGTTATTTCTCCCGAGCGCAGTCGATGGCCAACCGATACGACCTGCTTAAAGTGCCGTTATCGCGCCATTGGCTATCATACCATCATCGCGATACCCCATGCCCCCCATCCATTACCGGACAGGGGACCAACGTTGTGTGCCGCGGACCGGTGGTCGATGAGAGAGATAAGGGTAAGGTTTTTGGTAACGGCTGTAGCACGGGTCCGCGTCATACTCCCTCGCCAAACCGCCAGTCGCGGTAATGCTCCAGCTTGGTACGCTATCTCCCCGTGTCTGTTACGGTGGTTCGTCCGTCGGCAGTGTCCTGTTTTCTGTGGGAAGTTTTCACGCGCGGAATCAGCCGTGATGACGTAATAATTTCCCTTGGAACGCGAGGTCCCCCGCCGACGAGGTCCACGAAGAAAAACGCGTCGCGAAAACCGGAAACTTATTCGACGTCCGAATTTATTGCACCCGACGAATTCTCGTTGACAGGTACCCGAAACCGAGGATCGCAGCGACATAGTCATACATCATCGTAGTACATTGTCATGACAACATTAATAATAATAATACGTGCTCGCTAAGTATTACACGTGCTCTGTCCGTAGCACAGTCCTTGTAGTGCAGTGTTTCACAACCACTTTGATAACACCCACGTAGATTTTCAAAATATCGTGCTTCACCTTCACTTGAATCACAAAAAAAAAAAAAATTACGACCGTTTATTGCTTTGAATTAGTAAAAATGAAGATATCGAAAATCCCGTGCCGATTTACTAACGAGTGTTAGGCGGTAAGTTGTTATTAGTTCTTCGTTTTTATCCTCCGCTAAGACGAATAATTAAATAATTTGAAAAAAATAAATAAATAATAATAATGTTTCACTTCTCGATGACTGCTGTTCGTGCCGCCCCGTAGTGATTTGGAGAATCACTGGTACAGCAAGTAGCAGCAGTAATAATACTTATTCGTATCGTACACCTTATATGGTATATAATATCTAAAAAAAAAAAAAAACAGTTGAGTCGAAGTCATTTATCCTTGGACTTATGTTTATTTATATACAACTTTCACAAGACGTTGTGTTTAATGAACTGTGATGCGAACCCGTTCGGCAGCCGTAACCAAAACGGCCGTCGCCGACCGTGCCCTTATCTTTCTCATCAACCACCAGTCCGCTAGGTACCACCATCTGAACCGTGCTGTTTTTCCCACACCATGTACGGTTACACACCTCGTCACGTGTTTTTCTTATTTTTTTTTTTTTTGTTTTCTCTTTTGCTTTGTGAACCAAACACTTGTTAGTCATATTAACGACTTATTCATTGTTAACTTTCAATATATATATATTGTATATATTCTATACATATCTATTCACTGTCATTATTATTATAATATTTTTTTTTATAACGGTGTTCGCTGTTACCTGCGACACGTGCACCGTCACCAAGTGTGCCGCGTCAACTGCTAAAATTAATTACGGTTTTATTTTTTCGTTCGAACGATTCAACGAAAAATATGCATTCGTTGATTACGATTTGATTTGCCGAGAAAAATCATTGTGTTTGTGATTATCGTAGACGATACACTAACAAACGGTTTCGTTTATCCGTATGGATATTTTTATTCACGAGAAATATGAAGTGTCAATATAATTTATGAAACATGTAGTATTACACGAGAAGAAATATTTTATTTGTTCTTAAATATACTTTCAAGTGTTCTGCGTCGTTTACAAAAATATTGATCGATAGCAAAACATTTACACTTATTATTTTAATTAAAACTTAAACGATTGTGCAAACATATCGGTGATAGAACGCATATTAGTATTAAACGGAAAGGATTGAGTGTTCAACAAATTATAATTTTTCTATCAAAAAAATAATAATAAGTAAGATCGAGTGCCCGCATATGAATATAAATATATCTAAGAATATAATTCATGCTTTATGTCGAAAAAATAGTAATTCTGATAATTATTAACACCGGTGGGAATAGAAGGGAAATTATGGTCTTAAATTTAGAATACTTTGGATTTATGCTTTTTGAATATATTTGAAACATGTATCAAAAACAATTTTATAGGTATTACCAAGGCTGGACATTAACGAGTTAAAAGTTAAAATTAAATTAAAACGTTAAGTTCATTTTAATTAAGTTAACTAACTGGTTAATTTTTTTTATAAACTTACTTTTAACTTAATAAGTTACTTTTTTTAAGATTAACGTGTTAACTTTAAGTTAATTTTAATGCAAAGAATAATGCAAATTATTAAATGAGGTTTTTAGTATATTTATAATTTACTATTTTAATATGAATTTCCTCTAGACGAAAATAATGTGAAAAATAACTTTAATAGTCATTATATGGGCTATATTTTATCATTATATTTTTATAACATTATTGTATAAACGCTATAAACCTATGGAAATCCTAAGAATATTCAGTGAAAATAGTAAATACCATGAGAGTGAGTGTCAATGGAGGATTAATCATAAAACAACTGTGGTATAATTTCCAATTTCATTTTATTATTAAAATTGTAGATTGATTTTAGTATAAGTTCATGACTAAGATTTATTTTAGAAAAGTAGATTTTTTGATAGCTAGTAAGTACTTTTATGTATCATTTTGAATTTCCCCAGTAATTTTCTTGAGCGTAAAAAACTAATATTGTGTGCAATTTTTTATTTTTGCACATTAGAACATTTTAATTCTAAACTAAGTTAAGTTACTTTTTTTAAAAAAAGTTAACTTTTAACTTAACGAGTAAACGAAAAAATATAAGTAATTTTTAATTTAACTAAACTTAACGAGTTAAAAAAAATCGTTAACTTGCCCAGCCTTGGGTATTACTATAGTGATACTATACTATCATACTATATGTTTGTCTATGCATCAATTACTAATCAGCGCTTTTCATGAGTTTCAGAGAGTGCAATTAGTTGTTTATTGTTTAAATAATTGAATTTATTTGAAACAGAGGCGTATCTACAGTTAGAGAACCGTGCGTTACGTTATTTCAAGAGACCATTTATCAGAGCTGAAACTGGATTGTATCTCATCCGACTTAAGAATTTCGTTTTTTTTTTTTATAACTTTCCGGTGTAATATATTTTTAATTATAAATATCAACCTGTGAAGAATCTCATATTCAGTTTTCAAACTTTAGGTATTTGAGTCAAATTAGAGTATTTTAAATTTAATTTTATAAAATGCAAAAATGTTGCAGATTGTAATTGTTATATAATAATATTTTTTATTTATACGAAAAGAAAAAAAAATCACCACAAATATTTAATGATTATCTACACAATCAGATAACTATACAGAAAACTTGGTATTAAACTTTAAACATTTTTTTGTTGAATTCAAATTATTTTATGATGTTTTGTAAAAAAGATAAAAGTTGCGACAATTTCAAATATTTTTATAAAGCAAAAAGAAAAAAAAAACAATATATTGTGATAATGACACTACACTTAGAAAACAGTAAAAATAAATTCGGTAAAAATATCAAGTGTAAACGATTATTATTTTTTAAGTTATGGGAATCAAAATCGTGTAGCTTTACTCATAATCATATATTCATACATGAATTCTCGATACTTCTTAAATGTTTAAATATACATATAATTTTTTTTACGTATTGAGTGATTGTGACCTGTTATTAAGTTTTAATATTCGTTAATTTTTTAATACTTTTGAGTATAATGCAAGCATTAATAAAAAGATGTTTCTCGAGCGCAAAAGTTAAAAAGAAGAACGTTTATATAACATTTTAGTAAATAATTTAAAATAAAATTACCATTGGTGATAAATATGTTTAATCGTCTTACTACCGTTCACCTGAAAATAAGATAAAATAAAAATTATTAAAAATCTAAAATAGTAGAAGTCGTTAAAATACATTATATTTAATAACAAAAAAAAAAAAAATATATATTTATTTACAAATTATCTTTACCAACAAAATTATCTTTGCCTCAATAAATATTTTATTCTAGAATTTTTGGAAAATCTGTAAGAAAAATGATGTTGTAATTCTATTTGGAAGTTTTTGATATATTTTTCTAATTTTATCAAATTAAAATATAAATATTGCTAACTTTTGGGGTTATTTCAACTTTTTTCTGTCCGTATTACACTCAATCTATTATTTTTTTTTCATCAACATCACAAATAAATATTCATTTACTATCAAACCTAGATTTACAAAAGATATAATTAGGTAAAGGTTAGTCAATATAATGATATCTGTTCTTACATACTATTATTTAATATAATAATATTTATGAATACAATTTCGACGAAACATAGCTGTTATTATCACTATAGCGAGAGATTAAGAACTTTCGAGAAATGTCAACCCCTCGAATCTGTTGATCTGAAAACAATGACTTTTTTTAAATTTCAATTTTTATCAGGTGCATTTGACGTAAGCATTGACTCTTGTCTGTGTTATAATATGTATAGTGACAATTAGTGATGAGGATATTTTTATTGCTGACATTTTTTTATGCATTGAAGTATATAAGGAGTAGGCAAAAACTCCAATAAAATGTAATGTGATTCATACAATTAAATTGAAATCTATGTATATTGATATATATATATAATAATATCAAAATTATTAATTATTTATTTTTCAGTATAGTAAATTAATTTAATATGTCTTAACTTTATTTTATGATAAAGTAAAAAAAAACTCCGATGACATTTGCACTTAGGATTTACTATTGAAAAATTATAATTTGATAAGATAACTAAATTATTACAGTTAGTTAAATGATCAGATAATTATCAGAACTATAGAATTTATGTTTCACTATCTGTAGTCAGTAATTTTTAAAGACCATTTTTACTTTTTTTTTTCAACTGCTGTGTGGTTTTATTTTTATATTTAGAACGCACTATTATGACTCTTGTGGCTAGTTTATGGTTTATGGTAAATATTTCATTTTTTATCAACGAAAATTGGTTGTATTTCTTATAAACATAAAAGTTCCTATAATTTACAACTAAATTGAACATATTTTCTTAACAATTGTGTAATTTATATAAAAAACTTTCTATCAATGTGTTATGTTTCTTGTATTCTCGCTCATATTATACATACGTGTGTGCAATATGTTTTTTTATCCCGTCTGGTATGAAAACTTTTTTTAATATATAAAAATGTATTATCCAATATGAAATATTTTTTGTCTTATCCGGAAAAACTTTTTGGATACTTATCATATTAAACATTGTTTACCAAGTATAAATAATCATTTTTATGATCACACATCATATTTTCATTAAATTAGGAGTTTAAATAAAAAAATAATACTAATATGGTTATTATTGTATTTTCGTTCATGATTGAAGCGTTTGCATTACAAATACATAAATATATATATATATATGTACAGTAGTCACTCAATAATTCGAAAAACTCCATAAACAAAACTAAACGCTTAGTCCCCTTAGAAAACCTCTATAATTAGAAGAAATTAAATTATTCCAGTCCCCTCGATAATTCGAAATGTCTGTTGGTGGGACTCACTCTACAGTTCGAATTTTTTTTCTAGAACCTCTATAATTCGAATTTGCTTTAACACGTTTATACGTATGTTCATATGTATCAAGTATATTCATATGTACATATATTTGACGTACTCGCAATGAAATGAATAAGGACGGCAATTAAATATTATTGTAGTTTATAAATTTTATCGTACCTTATCTACCTAATCTAGACTTTAATCGTATAATTTTACCATTTTTATTTCAGGATTGCGAACATTTTTCGAGCATTCTGAAATGTAGGAAAAGGATGTAATACAATTTTCAATGCTATCAGTAAGTTAGATAACGCTATGGACCAGATTGTGGCCAATAATTTAACACAAAAAAAAGAACAGATTTCTTTAAAATGTAAAATATAATACATAATATGTATAATAAATAAATTTCAATTAATAAATGTAATATATGCATATCATTTTTCACCTCTCTTTAATTCGAATTAATTTTTTTCCTGGATTATTCGAACACTCGGATAATCGAAAACCTTTATAAATCGAATTTTTAGCTTATTCCCTTGAATTTTGAATTATCGAGTGACTACTGTATATTACAACTTATTAATCTTAAAACTTATTAAAAAAAAATGGTAGAAACCTATACCTTATATTGCGAATCATTAATTACAAAATAATATTGTAAACTCTAGTCGGTTCGTAAGAGTTTTAACGATAAATCGTAACTGATACATTCTACCGCGGAGCGGCAGAATCTTGTTCGAAAGAAACATTTAACCTTTTGAAAAAGTTCCGTGTGTATCGACTATCATCTATCGGGTCACTTAACGAATCAGTTTGATGGATGAGGTGTTTTTTTCGTTACGTCTACAACATCAAAAACGAGATATAATCGACGAAGTATTTTTATCCGTCCAATAACGGCGGATGTTGCGTTTTGCACGTGGATTCGAATACCGATCATTAGGACTGCGCGTTTCCGGTGCGCGCAGCAATGATTAAAGATTACATACACGACCGGAATCGCTTGATTAGAACGTTGATATGCGAGTTGATTATGTTACTTTGGTTGTTCACGAACGGAATACCTTACGGATACCTATATCCCAGGGTCGTTCGTTTAATCGGAACGTCGTAGGTACTGTAATTAAACCTGGTGTAGAAATATTGTTGGCGACACGGACGCGATTTAATTGCATGGTGCGTGGATGTGCAACGGTGTAATATGAAAAATAAATGAATTACTCACATGAAATATTTGATCACAATAACGGTCGAAAATAATATTTTACGTTATTTTTTTCTTTTTACAAAGCAATCAGAACTACTCATTATTTTTTATCCGTTCATTTACTTATTTATTTTTACTCTTCCCGTTGACTAATCCTTCGCAGTTTAAGCCCGGGATTTATTTTTCTCACCAAAAAGTTTACAATATGTTCCCATGAATAATTTAATAAGTCCACTCAGAGCCGAAGCTATTTGCAGAAATGGACGGTTTTATTTTTCGCGCATTGTTCTCTGGCCCCGCCCTCCTACCCGCTTACTTATGCGAACCAACCCCATAATTAAGTTGACGTTGCACAGCACAGACGAAAGTTGCTGTGGCCGTTTTCTAAACAGCGAAAAGCTTTTAACTTAAATCATTTCTTTCGTCCGCACTTCTCTCGCCCCATAAATCATCGCGTTCCGCGTGCGCAACGTATCAGGCGACTTTTGTTTATAATAACAACTCGACTTCTATTGTTGCGAGTCAAAACCGTATAGAAACGGTACACGTTCAGATGTTTCGAATGCCAACGCCATTTTCGCGATCGGCGCAACGAATGGAAACGCGGACGTATGGTAATCGTTGACCGCGGTACGTGAATGCCGAACCGAAATGGAAGGATTTAACAATTGCATGCGTAGTCTCCGATTGATTAATGCAAACGACAATGTGGTAGCGTTCACGGTCGACAGTTGAATTGTGCGTGCGCGCGTGAATGGATTTTACGAATCCGTTCCGTTTTGGTTTATTGGTAATTCCTCCGTCGAAGTACGCACTATTGGAATTATCGTCTCGGAGGATAACAATAAAAGATCCGTGCCTCGGCCAAAGACGGGGATTTTAGAGCTATGAAAAACGAATACAGTTTCGGTCGTTTCAATTCTAACATCATCGTCTGATCGCGGTTCAACATGTTTCGGTGAAAATCCGACGAGTCTAATCGGACCGTCGTTTCGCTCTTTACAGAAAAAAAAAACACGAAACATACGACAACGAAGACAAAAAAAAAAAAAAAACGATGAGCCGTCGAAAAGTTTGGCGTAATTAATAATTTCCCACGGCCCCGATGGCAACGATATTGTCGCACGTAAATATCACAGAGATACGAGAGGCCAAAAAGGGTTACATCGTACGTGACGCGGTATCGCCGAGAAAGGTCGACACATTGACAGAGGCGTCCATCATTGAAAATCCAGGGGGGGACATGTGTGATCGGTGCTTAACGGCAATCGTTATCGATAGGTTTGTAATGAGTATCTATAATTCTCTGAGTTCGTTTTCCTGTGGTAATGTTTTGTCCGTAAGAGATACGATTAGCTAATAATAATATAAAAATAATTAATAAATAACTAACAATAAAAATAGTATATTTAATATAAATCAACAATTGTAAAATGTTATGTATACACGTATTATAGACACGGAAAAGTCAGGATGGACAAGTTCCTCTTCCCTCCCTCCATGCGCATTGAACTATCATCGATGAGAATTATACGGCCATCGTTGTTTAATGGTTCGCATTTGTTGTACGCGTACGGATCGATATCAATTAAAACGGCGTTTCCGACCGGTTGGCGAGTGTCGGATTAGCCGATATTCGTTCGTTTGATTTATATGCAAATTGTTCACGGCGCATAGATGTTGATCGTAGCGCTGATGCAGCGGTCACCGGACAAAATGGTGGATGACCGATTCGCGAATCCTGCACCAGTGTAGCGTCCGATAACCGATAAGACGTGTAACTTCGAACGTCCATACCAGATTTAATAACTGCGAGGCCAGGGCGCAAAGCGTGATAATCGGAGGTGTCATGAAAAAGTTTAAAAACCGACATAAAACCAATTCGTTTCGTCAATACGTAATGTTGAAACAAAATAATCGTAATAGAACGGGCTAGGTAAATGTCCAACGAACGTTTTGTGATTTCTTTTAACATTCGTATAGTTTATTTATTGAATAATCATTGCACAATATTTTACAATAAAAGGTATTTTGTTATACCATATAATCATAATATAGTAACATATGTCGTTTATAGAACCTAGGACCAGCATATTAGATCAGCAGTTCCCAAACTTTTATGACCACGGAAACCATAAGAAATATTTTTTGTTTCATGGAACCCCAACGTCTCGTTTAGTTGGAACTCCAACTAAACACCAATTCTGTAATTATTTGTATTTGCATTTATTTTTATGGGTAAAACACGATTGCGTACGTTCGTTATCGGCGATACCTTTTAAAGCTTAACGATTCCATACGATTTTATCTGATTTTCAACTACACGATTGCGTACGAAGTTTTAAACGTTTATGCCAATTTTCATACCGGAATTGGTGTATATCACATGCCTATACGAGAGAACTTAGTTAATAAATACTTACTTACTTACTTACTTCACAAGGATATACAAGTTTAACTAAAAAAAATTAACTAAGCATTTTATATATTTATATATTATATTTACATGATTCTTTAGTTTTATGCGACCAAGAATATAATGGTAAAACTCTAACAATAGAAATAATGTTTTTATTCGACTAGTACAAATCATATATATTTACATTTACACTTCCAGGTAAACAAAATATTATTTGTATACGTATCGCTATCACGTGATACATATATTAAAAATAACAGTGATTCGTTTTTAAATTTAAAAATTATATTTACGTTATCCATTATTCATTCTAGATAGTAGGTTAGTAGGTTATTTTTGAGATACAATGGCATATTATGAGAGATCAAGGGTAAAGATTTTTTCATCAAAGAACAACAAAAAAGTCTCAACTAAACCGTATAATGTGTATTGGCTAAATTCTTAATATAAAACAATAATGTATGTAAAATTGAGGATATCCTTAAAAATAAAAAAAAACATATTTTCATTCTCATAAAATGAATATTTGATAAAATAATACAACAAAAACTATAATATAAAAATTAATAAAGGAATTTAAAATCTTTTTTGGTCATATCATAAAGATTAATCATCACTTACCTTTAAGATTATGGATCTATCTTCATAAGATGTTCGATTGTAATTAATCGAAATAAAAACTGTATTCCTTCGATTATTATTCTTTTACTACCTATATTTATTTGATATAAGAACAATTTTAAGTAAGTTATTTAACAGAAGTACAACGTTCAAGTCTTAAATAACTTCAAGGAATCGATGAGTGCCCATTCAAGTTCTCTTTGCAAGTATATTATTAGATTAGAAGTAACTACACTGATAAGAAAAATAATTAACTCTCCTATCAACCAGTTAAGCGAGGTTGGTCAGAATTTGAACTACTACGGAAAGCTGTAAATAAATTAATTTCATATCATGGTAGACGAGATTCGTATAGTTCAATTTATCATAGACAATTGTTTATTAATTATCCATGATTAGAAACACAAACCTTTCGTCAACACAAAAATCATTAATTTTGTTGATATATAATGTTGCGAACATGGAACAGCCGTCGCGAATGGAATCCCGCGGACGATTCCAAATTTAGAAGATGTAAAGATGACCGGAAAATTATAGCGACTTCCAATGAATTTGCAAAAAATAAAATAAAATTGATGTTATACAATAATATTGTAATGCCGGACGTGTTTGTTCCAATGCTCATATTTCTCACATGGTATATCAAAGAAATATTAACCTTAGCCTGGTGTCCTAGTCGCTGAAGAAAACCAATAATTATTTAAATCGATATTTTTATAACATACATTAAGAGTATGTTTATTGCTCTACACCCCTACACTGAAGTCAATTATTTATTTTATCATAATATTTTAATATTGTATGTAAAATGAATATGATTAAAAATATTATTGAAAGGAAAAGGTAAATCAAATGATGAATAAATATAATTATTTCATCGTCGATCTACGTAGATTTCGAGTGTTATTGACAGCAAAAATCATAAATATTTACATTAAAAAATAAATAAGTATAATTTTCGTGTCGTTCAACATGAATAAACGGGAAACCATTCCTTAATCACACCACACTAATGTCAATTTGATTTCCTATTTACGAGTTTAACTCGTAAAAAAATAATTTTCTTTTCAGTATTTTATAATAAAATATGTTTTTATAATATTCACAGGAGTCGTCGGTATTTTTCACTTAATATTCACAGTCATAGATTTTTGGCAAAATGTACGTGACCTTTGTCGCTTTGTTAGGTTCCATTCACATTGTAAACATAATACACAACTAATAACTATTAGTCAAAAACGATTTATACGTCAATAAATTTGGTATCAGTTTTTGGTATACAACTCGCCTATAGCGGCAAATAACCGATAGGGCTTATTAGGTTATTAGAACAATTGAAAAATTACAAATTCATACTTTATTAATTCTTTTTTTTTTTTTGCTTAATGAACCATGAAATATTTTTAATTAAAAATTAAAAAAAATTATGCTGTACACATTAGTCTTCGTTAGAAGTAATTTTATTTATATTAAATTATTAATTTTTCATATACAGTAATTTGTTAATTGGTGTAAAGATTAAAATATTTACTTATGAAATAGCTTTTATACTCAATTATAATGAAAAAAGTTCTATATTTTAAGAAACTACTCTCTCTAATCTCATGCGTACATGGTGAATAACAAATAACGTTTAATAACCAAAAAAAAAAATTGAAAACATTTTACTTTCAAATCAATTATAGTTTAATAATATTAAATACAATATATTTCATTGGTTTTAATAAATACACTAAATACATTTTCTATTAAGAAAAATGATAAAATATGAAATATTCAGGAACGTATAAAAACGTGAACATATTTTTTTAGTTCTTATAGTAGTCAGAAAAACTATGGATGTGTGTTACTGATTTTACAAAGTATCAGACACTTAATAAACTATCTTGTGCATATTTTTTTGAATTTAAAGTAAATATATTCATATTAGAAGTTTTTCGTGGTAGAGGGGAATAAAAGAGAATTCAGAAGCAACTTGTGAAAACTTTAACGTAAAAGTTTCAAAACAAACAAATACTTCACCATTTATATTATTTTTGTATCGACTAGGCGTATTTAATTCATGACATCACCAAATTTTCATTCAATAGTTTGTGAGAAACATATTTAAATTTCCGGCTTAAAATTATTTTAACTTTTCTTCGTTTAGTTTAGTAATATTATTTTAGAAGTAAAAGTATTGATAATATTAGAATATTCCTTAAATGAGTTATTATCGTTTATTTTCTTAAATTATCTATTTCTTAAATGGGTTTGATAATTAACAATTAATATGAAGATTGAAGAAATATAATTTTTTGTTTTTAAATAAGTACTTGATGCACATTAGTTTATTAAAATATTTCACGAAAATTACGTAAAATTAAAATTAATACATTTTCTGCCACTAGTAAAAACATGAGCATAAAAATATAAATATGGAACCTTTATTTGAGAGAATGATTTATATTCGATCATAACAATAAAACATAAAATGAGTTATGTATTATTTTCGATACTGCTTAATGATTTCCTCACGCTGCAGCGTCATGACTATTAATATTACAGTGAAATTAACTAAGGCTTATTATGTGGATACATTGTAACAGTTTTGATTTCTAATTATAAATATATTTCGGCACATCGTGAAAATTCATATCAAATTAGTACCTAATAGAAATAGTGTAAAATATATTTTCGTCTTATTTTTGAAAATAATAATAAATATCTGAACAATTTTTAATAACGAATAATTAAATCGCTGACACATGCTCACGAGTCAGTTGATTAACGAAAATTTTTTAATTCATCCAAACTTCTTACATAATATTACGTAATGATAGTGTAGGCTAACATTTTCATAGGAAATTATTAACTCGTTTTGGTTAAATGTTACTCCAATTGCTTTCATAATGTAATTTAAGTAAAGTTTTTCCGAGTTTGGTCGAATATGAACCAATTTTTAACTGTAATTCCGATGAATGAAAAGTTTTGCAAAGATCAAAAATAATTGAATTCGAAAATAGTTAATATATATACATAATAAATATCGAATCGATATTTATTTTATTCGTGTTTCTCTAGAAATTCTTCTTATTATAATTTGTAAATGTTTTTTTATGCCAATTATATATCCTGTATGCAGGCCATTGCATTCGAAAGAAGCTATGAAACCATAAAACAACACTCGCATAAATCCGTACAATTCGTTTAATTTTAGTGAAATAGTTTTGTTATAATACTATAATACACGTCGTCTAAATCGTTGGTGAATCTAATTCACCGTGACCACGGTGTAATGAGCCGTATCGTGCGATACCACAACTAATTAAATAATCGGCTAATACTGCCACCACTAAACTTTATTATACAAATAAACTAATGCATGAGCAAATAAAAATGTACGGATGTTCTGCGAGAGGCTCTCAGGATACGACCGCTCAAGGCATTGATTGATTCTCGCTCTCCGCCGGACCTGGCACGTCTTGTTTTACCAAAATTGATTAGGACAGCAGTTTAAAGTTATAACAATATTGCGTAATGCCTCGTGCAAATTATTAGTCATCATTTACAAAATTATATTATTTAACCAAAACTGTGGACAGCAATTTAAAGTAAAACAAGGAGGTTGCATGGCGTCTCTTCCGCTTTAGTCATTATTTGCAAAATAATATTATACACAGAATGAAATACATACTGAAATAAAACCAACAGAAGTTTAGACAACAGAGATACTTTTCTCAGGTGCCTCGTATCTAATGTGACGTCATTGTCATTTTACAGTAGAAAACGTTTGCTCTATTTTAGTAGTGCCCAACCAGAGGCCCACGAAGATAGTCTGTGTTGCCCATTACACATTTTTAAGTTAAACAAAATATTAAAAATAAGTAAAAAAAATTATAAAATACTATTTTTTAAATTATTTTATTAATTTTATCTTCAGACATTTTCAAATATAAATTTTATGATTTAATATCGATATGATCCGTGTACTTAAAATAATAACGTACTGATTAAATATATGTTTACCGACAGCATGTACCTCAATCTGTAATTTTTTTCAATAGCCAATAAAATATATGAAAATAGTCCAAAATTAAATTATATTTTATTATACATTGTATACGTATGATTAATATTGACATTATTCGTAATTTTACAGTTGATGGCACGCTAGAAGACAAACGTTTACCACAGCGACTCACCTAGGGAGAAAAGTTGGGCATCACTGTTCTATATGTATTATTTATTGACTTCGGTTAAGTTCAATTTACTCGCCTAGTTTTAGTGGATACGGTACCGAGCAATGCATTAATAATATGGTTGATGTGTGATTTATTAATTTTTATATTATTATTTTTCAAATTGTTAACGTGTTTAACTTACAACAGTTATATTGTAAAGAAACATAAAGGATTACGCATTTTTTCATATTAATATAATATCATTGTATTAAATTTTCAATAAACATTTTTTTTTAATGTTACATTAAATATATCATTAAATTAATTTATATTGAAAATACATTTTTTTACGTATGTGATTTATTTTATATTCTGATAAAATGTTCGGAACGTGTTGTAATATCATAATTTCAAATAGTTTAAATAATATGAATAACTATTGAAATGCTCATGATTAATCAAGGTGTGAAGATGCAATAAACGTAGAGAAATAATATGACTTGTTTATCTATATAATTTAGATATTTATTAATTGGTTTGCGATTAAAAAATATATTTATGTATTTTATGGTTATTGTTTACCATTGATGTTATATATAATTCAAATAAAAATAGTCCTTTAAATAATTTAGTTGAAATTATTGTCATTTGTTGTGGTTAATCGGGCAAATTTGATAAAGAACCGCTGCTTCAACTATAATATTCAAAAAGTTAAATGGCTGATTAATTTGTTCTTAAAAAAAAAAAAGGATTTTCAATTTCGTCAAATGGAAGAAATAAGACAGCTATTATTTTACGTTAAAACCACATTACAGTAAATTGAATTTCAAACGCATGACTTCCTTGGTACTTTTTTGCCAAGTGACGACGTTTGGTGGGATCGTTTGCCGACCATTTATAATGACATTGATGAATTTGACCAAAATTAAATTTTACTCCTTTCGGTCAACACATCCAACTGGTGTAATTCAACTGGGCGTATAGTTTAATTTTGTAAATTTTTTACATGCATAAATTTTACGAGTACATCCAAACTTTTCTATGTCTTTTTTAATCGTTCGCTTTTGTATTTCTTCCCTTAACTTTTCTCTCTCTCTCTCTCTTTCTCTATCTCTCTCTCTTTCCCTCACTTTCTCTTTCTTTTGAACGACTTTGCCATCTTGATTCGCACTTTCGTGTGGTATCATCACTACACACATAACAACGTACACGCGATAACATTCAATTACCAAAATTAACAGACTGTTAAACATCGCCGAAAATAGTTTGTTTTTCAATTAACGCTAATTGAAGTTTTGTAATTGATGAGTATTTTATATGTTATTATAATACAATGGACGTCGATAGAAAGTTTGTTTACCGTTATCAAACGCTGTCGGCGCAAATGTGTACACAAAACGTCATTTGATTAGTAAAGTGTAGTAAATGGGTCTGGCGTAATGGGGTTCCCAATTCAAAAGTAAACTAACTATAAGTATACCGAAGCGAAAATATTTTTTTAGCGGACTCATCGATGTCACGGAAATCGTTTATGATATCGAACTTGAACGTGGCATAACTTTTTATGAGTATTTAAACCTCGACGATGATTAGTAATATAACCGATCTAGGCATATAAAAACGAGTTTTTGTTGTCTTTAGCATTCATAATCGAATATCGGTCTGTTTTAATATAGATAGGTTATTGTACACCGTACCGAGTGATCAACACGTTATGACACTCTGTAAGGTTTGAATTCGATGAATCACAGGTCAGGTATTATAGATTTTTTTCCTTTCATTAGAATTTTCTTTGAATGTATAACTTGTTAAATGCAATCAAATGCAAAAGTTTGTTTTCGTTCTCTAGTCGACGCTATAAAGTAGTACGGATGGCATTATATTTGGGGGTACATATGGTTCCGATATGTTTGACTGAACATTGAATTGGAATTTGGAGTATCTTTGTTTTTTAATATACGATTCTGTAGAGATTAAATTTAAAATAAATTTACTGTGCTTAAGTTAAAGAAATACTGCAGTTTAATAAAAAATAAAATAAAATAAATATCCAACTCATAAATGAAAACATAATAAATATATCCAATTGATATTTTTGTTGATATATCATATATATATGATATATATGATATATATATATATATATATATATAGAAATAATAATTCTCGTATTGTATTATGTTACGCCAAAAAACGAACATACAATCGAAATTACAGACGTTGAAATGTAATATAATTAATTTAATACTTCAGCGTACTATTATTTTTTGATGTGTAAAATATAATTATAATTATTGTATCGGACAATTGCGTGTTTATTATAAGAATATCTACCCCACATATCAACGAGTAACACTTAACGATCGTGTAACTTATGAAACTTGATATATTTTCTCCGTTATATATAATAATTTATAATGATCATAACCAACAGTATCATTATTTTAACTTCATCAATGCATTAAGTGTAACATATATTTAACAGCCGGACACGGTATTTGAATTCAAAACCTTCAAATTTGGCTGATTTATTCATTGCGTTACAAAGTTTTATTATTTTATTACTGCTAAAGGATTTTATTACAGAAACTGGATATGGTAATAATCCAGGACGTATAAGCCAAATACTGTTTCCAATGTATCAAATTGAAGCTATAACAACGGTCACACAAAATCTATTGTTGTTTAAACTATGCGTCGGACGGACCAATGGAAAACAAACGATGGGAAATTCATGATTGTAATGGACGTAACACGTTTCCACCAGAATTGTACCTCATCCTTTTTCACCAAAACCCAATTCCACTAAATTATATTTTAACCGATACCCGTTTCAGGTAGAACACCATTGCGTACGTTTGTTTTTTTGGCAACACGATTGCGTACGTTTGTAGATGGGTAACAAAAAGGTGAGTAAGAAAAATAAATAAACACGATTACATATGAAATTGTATGCAACGTTGTAAAATTTACTAACTTCACCGTATTATATTAATAAATACATATACTAACAGTTCTATAATAGTTCATAAAAAAAATTAATAATAAAATAATAAATAAAATGAGAATAATTAAATAAAAGAAAAGTAATTAATAAATAAATAAAATTGACAGTTTTTATTTGAATGGAATTATGGAATTATAAATGCTTAAATTTGGATTCCTTGACATCTATAACCTACAATTTTTACTGAAACTCGGAAAATACCGTAAATATACCGAAAATAACGAAATTTCGATATATCTGATATATTTGATATCACTAACAATAAACATAGGTAATAAAAGCAATAAAATGCAAAGTATTTACTAACTTTTTTAAGTTTCCTCGTATAGGCATGTGGTATACAGTGTATAAAAATTAAAAAATTCAAGAAAATGTTATACACGGATAGATATAGTTTGAGGGTATATTTACGTGTATGCGCGGCTCTGTTGGAACTCAGGTGTTATTGTACAACGTTAGATAGAATGACAAGATAATACCTGATGACGATCTAATCATGCACGTACGCAGAAAGATTCGATAAGAACTTCGTGATAACTCGGACTATAAACTTTCACGTGTACCGTGGTTGTCTACGGGTAAGCGCGGCGGCTATCGGCAGTGACGACACGAATAACGGCGGTGGGACGGTACTATGCTCCTCGACATCAGCTTCTGTCACAAAAGATACGACACCTTGGTCTTTGCACTAGTTAAGTATACCGTGAGTGTCGATGTTGAATGGCGGCACTGGGCGAGAGACGCAGTCGACTTATGGTCGAAAGGTTTTGCCACTGACTTGACACCAATTCTGAATTGTGAATACAACAACTGCTTTCAGAGCAGGGAAGAGTGATTAGTACGGCGATTTCGAGGTGTATATCAAGGCCTCTAGGACCACACCCCGAAAGCAGATTTACCTCTGAAAAACATGATTTTGTATCGGTTTTCTCCTCCTGACGGAACTGCGGGTGGTCAGTATAACTTCTAGAAGGGTTGATATGAAATAATTCGCGACCCGAACGGGTTAAATGAACATAACAATAAGGAGAAATTCGATAACTGAGTCGGGCGGCCGCTGTGTACATTCTAGATGGTGTGATAACGACATCTGTCGGATGTTTTTCGGTCACCTGACTCTTTGTGTACTATGATTAGTTGGTGCGTGAAGTAACACAATCAACCGCTACCTACTGCGCAATATGTACGGGGTATCTATGGTATACCGTTACAAAGTACATATAAGTACATGAGAAAACTCGCTTATTAATACTATGTTCAAGTTTATGATTTTTAAATATAGTAGTCACTTGATAATTCGAAAAACTCCATAAAAAAAACTAAACGCTTAGTCCCCTGAGAAAACCTTTATAATTAGAAGAAATTAAATTATTCCAGTCCCCTCGATAATTCGAAATGTCTGTTGGTGGGACTCACTCTACAGTTTGAATTTTTTTTCCAGAACCTCTATAATTCGAATTTGCTTTAACACGTTTATACGTATGTTCATATGTATCAAGTATATTCATGTGTACATATATTTGATGTACTCGCAATGAAATTAATAAGGACGGCAATTAAATATTATTGTAGTTTATAAATTTTATCGTACCTTATCTACCTAATCTAGACTTTAATCGTATAATTTTACCATTTTTATGTCAGGATTGCGAACATTTTTCGAGCATTCTGAAATGTAGGAAAAGGATGTAATACAATTTTCAATGCTATCAGTAAGTTAGATAACGCTATGGATCAGATTGTGGCCAACAATTTAACACAAAAAAAAAGAACAGATTTCTTTAAAATGTAAAATATAATACATAATATGTATAATAAATAAATTTCAATTAATAAATGTAATATATGCATATCATTTTTCACCTCTCTTTAATTCGAATTAATTTTTTTCCTGGATTATTCGAATACTCGGTAAATCGAAAACTTTTATAAATCGAATTTTTAGCTTATTCCCCTGAATTTTGAATTATCGAGTGACTACTGTATATTAAAACTTATTAATCTTAAAACTTATTAAAAATATGGTAGAAACCTATACCTTATATTTCGAATCATTAATTACAAAACAATATTGTAAACTTAATTTTGAGCACTGTTAATTTTGATGTAAGTATCTGTATTTATCGTATCTTTAAGTATTTGTAAAAATATAAAAAATAATGGGTGAGCCTTATAAAATGTTTGATTGAAATGAGAATGAAAAGATTCATAATTGTTGGTTGTTCGGTGTAATGTCGCTGTATGTGAAGCCCACACACATACTTGGCGGAAATTTCGAATTTTCATCAATATATTTTTCTAAGATATATTATAAATAAACTACAGTGTATCGAACAGTGTACCCTTATTATTAACCGTTATTATCGACGATTATCAACAATTATCGGAGATTAAAAGTGTAAATAGCATTATAAATGTCTTTTACACACACCATAACATATATTCAATATTGCTTAAAAATTAAAACCAATTGTTTCCAAATTTTTTTTGGCGGAAACGGGAATCGTACCTTTTTCGTTTTTGGCGAAAAAGGGCTATGGAGGAAACGGTCAATATTATTTTGGCGGAAACGAGTAACTCCTAAAAATATATTATATTATGTTATACAGATATGATAATGCTTAATTTTTTTTGTACTGGTCGGGTGTTATCAAACGACTGCTATCGTATTTTATTTTAATGTTGAATTAAGTCCAAAAATTAAATTTCTTATACACATAATATTGTGCTCAAGGGCAAAACTAATTTTTCTTCAATACAAACTTAAAAATAATTTACAGTTTATTATAGGGGCGTACCCAAGGAGGGGGGGGGTCCTCAATATAAATTTCTACATACTCAATGATTTAATAGTAAATAGCATATAGTGTATTTTAATTTCCCATTATCTTCAATTTACAAAGTTTATAGATTATATAATATACCTATATTGTATAAACCATGTTTAATTTATACTTATTTTTTTAATATTATTTATTATTGTTAATTAAATAATGTATTTTTTTATTACATTTTACTACCAAATAAAAATTGATTTAAAATTTTAATACCTACCTATTATAGTAAACGTTTATGCTGAATATGTGTGATATGTATATAACTATTGTGATTATTACTATAGTTATTATCAGTAATTTATTGGTATTGAATTAAACTATAATTATAATTAGAGAACAGATGATATAGAAATTTTGAACCCCCCTAAAAAATTCCTGGGTACCCCAGTGGTTCATTACCTACAGCTCATGTTTCTGTTGCTCATTCTAGTGAATAAATAAAAATATAAGTGCCAAATTGAATTAAATATTTATTTAATAAATATATTTAAAACCTACTGCATATAAAATAAGTATTAATAATAACAACATAAATATTCTTATATTAAAATTGTACTTTCAGTCTGAATCCTGTATAAAAAAAAAAAAAAAAACCACAAATAATCATAATAGTAATAATACATATTAATTATATTTTATAAACTTTAAAAAACAATTAAGATAGGTAACTTAATTTAACAAACATCTAAGTAGAAAACATAAGGTTGGTAAGAAGTCAAATAACAAATTCCAAATTTCTTTTTTTCATTTTGGCAAATTTGTTGATTGTTTCATCAATGGATACAATAATATTTTTATGCACATGCAGTAAAGCCAAATCTGTTAGTCTATGCTGTCCTATTCTTGATCTTAACCATATTTTAAACTTATAAAAATATATTTTTGGTCAATATTTGCAAGTTAAAGAATATGAAAATAGATATTGTCAGTAATTATGATTATTATTTTGATAAGGGGCTTCTATCTATATAAAATACACAAATATGCATGCATTTGTGCACAAAAAATAGTACCAGATATTATAAAAAAATAAAATAGGCCAGTAAAATTATTAAGGACTTATATAGCTATAATAAATACAAAAATATACAATATGCATATATGCACCAAAAATTGACTAACTATATGTGGTAAAAAAAGTGTTACTTTATATTATCTGATAAATACCTAGGTTATGGTTGTAAATATCTATAACCGTAGCAATATCCGTGGAAGATAATATCATTATTTGTTTCACGACCAAAAAGGTTATGATAGATGAAGATAAACAAAAATTGATACCCGTGATTAAATTGATATATTAGGTATTGAATTTATTATCATATTATAATGATAGACTAGTAATTTATATTCTTAATTATTTATACATTACATTTTTTAAATAAATCAATGTATTATATTAAAAAAAATACGAACCATGAGGTGGCAAATGCCCCCTTCCTCCCATCAATTACATCCTTAATTGTGCTAAACATGTTTAACTATTAAATTGTGCAATATGAATTGTTTTGGTGAAAAGGGTATTGGTGGAAAAGGGAAAGGTACACTTTTGGTGGAAAAGTGTCCCGCCCGATTGTAATATTGTTCGAGTTGGTTTGGTGTGTGAAATAAAATTGCAGAGAGCACTGTAATTTTGTATTATTTAAAGCGATATGCAGAAAATCAATCATATTCATAGGTATATTTATTTATTTTTAATAAAATATTCAGTACAAAAAAAAAAAAAAGTTGCAAAAATAGTGTATGTTGGTGAATAATTGAATTATTATTCCACAATGACAATATTATAGACTGAATTAAAATATTTTAAGTATCAAATGAAAAAACTACACGTATGAAGTGCTCGGAACCACGAAATACGAGGTGAAATAAAATGTTTAACGTAATCAAAAACCCGAAAACTAAAGTAATATCGATTCATTCTTTGATTCATACCTTACATAAAATGTATGATACGGGATTAACGTAATATAAAATTTTTCAAAATCGAGCATCCTTCTTGTATAAAAATGTAATACTAATAATAAATTGAATATATAAAGAAAACTTACAAGACGTTGGTGGCTACGTAGAAACTCTTTCACGTTTTACATGGATCAAATAGACATCCCACCAAACTGTTATAATATTATAATCAAATAATTTATTCGAAATTTTCAACGCAATAAATAGCTAGTAAGTGCATGCGATTATTTTGCAATGTTAATGCAATTACACACCTGTATCTTAAACGATTTTAGATTCATGTGCCCAAAACAGGGATTAAATTAATTGTATCGTGTAACACATTAGATTATGTTGATCATGATTGTTTTGTATTGATTTAAAATGTATTTGCATTTTGAATTCTAATGTTCTATCCTATACTGAGATATGCTACACTGCTATAGAACAATAATAAATGCTTAACATGTGGTAGATCAATGAGATCAATAAATAAATGTCAGTGGCAAAATTTTTCATTTTAAAACGAATCGACTACAATTGGTATAATTTAATGATACACGTACGTATTAAAGAATAATATTTTGCATCTTTACTGCGGACAACATAACGATATGGATTTGTAAACGTTTTCAAAGGTCATTTTTTTTTTTTTTTGTATAATACACGCGTAATAGGGTTTAACTATTTCTGAAGAGTTTACCAGACAATTACTTGTCATTCTACGAAACGCTATGCGATACCGACCCGTCTGGTAGTTGTTCTTAAAGCGTCTGTCACCGCCTTTGTTCTCTCGACAACCAACAGTATATGGCATTCAACGTCTGCCCAAAACCTCCCATATTATACAATGGTAAGGTGACGCAGAACGGTCCCAATAAAGTCTGCCAGGCCAAGTTTTTGAACTGGTCTGTTTTTTTTGCAAACGTAAAGTAGTGTACTCGCGACCGGTATAGTATATCCATGACGTATTATATTTACTCTTGTTTTATAATTTTAATTTTTTTGCACAATAAACGTCCATACGCCAATATAATAATTTTATATGTGCTATAATTTTTATTTACAATATTGATATTGCATTACACTACTATCCGGCGGTTGGTCACTAATTTAGTCCCGGTTAGGGTAGTAGTAATACATTGACTTAATATTTTCTTATTTTTTTTTTCAATATCAAATTAAACATTATAAGCCTCATTTTTCTTCTCATTTTCGTACAGATTAGGACTGTCAGTAGCATCAGTACTACAGGTAAGTTTGTATTTTATTGAATATACGCTCTACAAGTATTTTTAGAACAGCAAAATTAGAAAGATTTTCATGGGTATATTTGGGACGTAACTAATTTGCAGCCATCAAGCTATCGCGGGTCCCATGAATTGGTTTCATTTTTTTTTTTTTTTTATTCCAAATCTATGTTTTTATCTATCCACACCAGTGATACAGGACAGAACTTAGTGGTTTAGCGTAGAATCTTACACAACCATAATTTTTGTACTAAACTGTAATTCATATTATTAATGGCCTAGAGTTAGGATACTATATAATCGTGATGTTTGTAGAATGTATACCGAATCCCTGAAAAATGAGACTTTTTTGTTTGTGGTTAAATATTAATAATTTCATTGATCCGCGAGAAAAAAAAAGCTAAGATTTTCGACTTGTTCACTCTTCATTGTTATTTTTGTTGTAAAATTCTAACCTCTTTCAATCTGAAATATATTAAGAGTGACGTAAATGAGTCGTCGATAAATCACAATAAAGTTGTCTGTGTATTTTTTTTCTCGCTTTTATATAATTTATAAATCATTCAAATCGCAATTTTTACACAAAAACAGGTTCACTATTTAGAACTATAAAACGATAGTATAATGTTGGCAGACTAATAACGAGAAGCCTAAATTTAAATTTATCACATATTTATTTATTTATTAATTTATGTATTCATCCGTATATACGAATGTATTGCAGCAGTCAAAGGACGAACGCGAGGGAGGGGTGTTAGGGACCCCCTCCCGAAATATCAGGAAAAAAAATAAATTATCTGACCTACAAATGTATTACTTAATTATAAATAAATCAAAAAAATCATTAGTTGTTTAAAAGTTTCCCATGGTATATAAATGTATGTATACAATACAATAATGTAATATTTATGAATATTTTAAATTTTTTCAAAAACCCCCACCTGAAATTTTTTCTGCGTTCACCCCTGCAGTAGTCTGTTTAAAATACCGTTATTATATTTATTTTTGTTCGCGGAATAGCTCGATTAGAGTACCTACACTGAAATACATGTTTTCTTTGACAAATGTCAGACAAACACGTCCATTATAATTTTAAAGGCGACAATTTCGTAACACAGTTACACACACACATACAAATGTTCAAAAGGAAAGCAAATATTTGTACAAAAATGGTAGTCATTTTTGACTGACAAGTCCGAAATGTAACGTAAAAATATAATATATATATAATATTAATTTTATATTTGAAATGTTTGAAAAAAATGAGAAACAAAAACCGTCAAATCGAGACAAGCGAAAGAATAAGTAAAGAATAAGTAGATTTAACTTTGAGAGTGACAATAATTGCATTTTTAATGCGAATATAAATATAATAGTTTTGATGTAATAAAAAATATGAATAGACTCTTCCGTACTTTCCGTATATAACGAAAATTTCAGTTTTTATTATAAATCAAAATGTTTTCATAAAATATTCGGGGTCTTGTAAATAACCTAACCTGTTTTATTTCATTGTCACTGTCATGATTATAGTAATATACATGACAGGGCCAATCAAGTTGTATCCCATGAGCCGCAGGAGCCTTGTGTGAAAAATTCCTATGGCTTATGTCTAATCGAAAAACACAAGACATTTATATAAATAATTTTTTTTTTTTTTTTAATTTGGATACAAAAAAATATGAATTCTAAAAAATAGTATTAAAAAAATTAAATTACAATAAATTACAGTGTGCATATGTTGATAAGTTCTAATATTTAATATCAAATTTTAATTATATTAACGATAAATTAATTTTCTATAAACTCAAACGACGATTTAAATAATTTTAAGTCTTTAAATTGATCTTCAAAATGGGTTGATAAATACTTAAATGTATTTACATAATCATCACAGTTATTGTATGACTAATGACCAGGGAACGGACTTTGATGCAAAATAGTGGGTAGAACAGGGCAATGCTTTCTAAGTGTATAATTCGATTCATACATCAGATAATTTAATAATGAAACTTTTATTTTGTATTTTTTTGCATTTTTTAAACTTTTTCAGTTTTTAAAGCATTTTTTGACATTTTTAGAGCATTTTTAGTCCATTTTTCATATATATTTGTTACTTGGAATTATAAAATTTTAGTTATTTTTACGAAGATCGGCTGATTGTATCTATTTATACGGCTATGCGTAGTTCCCATCAAATAATCTCGATAATGTTACGATACGCGATATAAAAATAATTGGTGTCCGTATTAGTACGTACTCATAGAGTCGTTAGTCGTTGGTCGTGTTCGCTATCGTAATTCAAATAAAAATGAAAGATTCCGAAAACTAAGCCGTCCGACCGTTGTCGTTTGCGTGCGTATGTACAAGAATTCGGTGAAAAAGATTAATAATTATTAATTAACATAAAACATTTTTCAGGCTAAATAAGAAGTTAAGTGAAAAGACAAAAAAGTTTTTTTTTTTATTGTATATAATTAAATATTTTTTTTATAAGATAATTTTTTTATAATGATGAATTTTTTATAAATTTTAAGTTTTAATAATATCATACACACACAAAACTGTTCAAAATTTTGTTTTTATCGAATTTAATAACATTTTTAATGTTTAAGTGCATTTTTCCAGTGCATTTTTTTGATATTAAAGCATTTTTTTAAGGCATAAGGTCGTATTTTTTAAGGACATTTTTCTTATTTTTTAAGACATTAAAGTCCGTTCCCTGCTAATGACCCTTTTATGGCTGGATATCGTTGATATATGATATTTAAAGCGTATTCAAATTTAAGGAGCATTTTACCAAAAATAAAACAACATTGTAATAAAACTAAAATCCTTAAAGTTTCGTTCAAAATCCAAAATTGATCTTTATATTCAGTACATATATTTCTAAGAATTTGTTCCGTATTAACTGTAGATTTTCGTTCACAACTTTCTTTACTGCTATCACCTTAGGCTTAGTATATTAATTTAAGTTTTTAATTAAAATGGCTTGAATGATTCCACCTTACCAAAGGCCGATGGTTTACCTGATAATTGATTGGTATACAATTTTTGTAACTTAAATCAGAAATCCAATGAACCACTCTAAAAAATTTGCAAACGTTTGGATTCCGGTAAAGTATATTTATTCAAGTTATTTTAATTAAAACTATTAATTTATTCACGTACATTTGATATGGTTATGGTTAATAAAATGTAGTGCACCAAAAATCTATACATTAACTAAAATGTTTAAAAAAGTTTAGAAATATAATTACTGGTTCATATTATTATTTGTTTTTCAGCTGGGGAAAAATGATACGACTACGTGTACATTTCAGCGTCGAAGACATTTACGAACATAATTATAAAAATAATTAGTCAACTATGGTAAAAAAAGCCGTAACAGATTAAGTACATGTGCATTTTTATAACGTCGAAATTCATATTTTTCAATCCATTATACCTATAAAAATACACACATGAAAGCTACATGAAATACACGATGTGCTTATATATATATATATATATAACTCAGTAAGGTTGAATATTTTATTTAGTAGATTTATGTTACAGTTTGTACAGTTGATACATTAGAATACATTAACATGAAATATATCACAATGAGACTTGGATGGATATTTAAATATTCCGAAATATTTATATATATATATATATATACGAATTAACATATTTAAACCATGATTTAAATGCTAATTGCGAGAATATAATTTAGATTTAATGAATATAAATCAGAAATATACTTCAATATACTACCGAAATTTATGTGTTTATTTTATTCATTAAGAATTGAAAAAATCCTTACAGAGTAAGAGTATTCACGAAAAATTACCTTTTCAAACGGTTTTTAAAAACAATCCGATAAAGGATGACAAAATAGCAAATAATAATCTAATGAAAGAGCAAAATGTACCTTACTCTTTTATTATACAATTTAATTTATTGATCCCGATTTGAACAATAATTATGAATAATTTGAGTCATATCACGAATTATTATTTCTGTGTTTTTTTTTTTTTAACCTAGGCATTAACAAGTTGATAAGTTAAAAGTTAAGTTAAATTAACTTAACTCATTTCCATTCAAATTAACTTGAAATTAACATATTATTTTTTCAATTATCCCAATGAAGTTACTTTTGATTTTCAAGACCAGAAAAATATCGCATTCGATATTAAATTCATGGAATTTAGAAAAATATACAAATAAAATTTTTTAAATGAGACCATAATACTTATCTCGAAATTAACTATTGATAGGGATCCTACTATTCTCGGGAAAATTATTCAACCGTCTTTAGACAATTGAGTGAATATAGCCATGCCACCCATGAATTACATTACCATTGTCATGAAAAGTGGTCGTAAATCTCCATTACAAAAGTAGGTATATTATCATTGACTAAATAATTCATAATAATAATTTTACTCTATTATGGTTAAAATTATTCTATAATCTATGATATAAAATAAGATAAATATTATTAAATATTATTGAATAAAAAAAGAAATTGAATAGCTGATCAACATTTTGAGATGATTCTTTTATTGAGATTCAATAGGTATTTTGATTAACCTGTCCATTGTATTATTTTATTTGTTTGGATTTTAATAATATTATATATTTATTTCAATGTTTTGTCTCAACTGTATACATTTATTGACTGTATAGTTTTATAGTTACACTTACAGCTACAATAATTATTTTTAGTTTTCATTCTATAATTAAACATTAAAAAGAATACTTTTTTTAATTATATTTATCATATGTGATTTGTATGAAAAATTAATAAAAATAAATGACACATAAATTACCATAAATTTTAAATTTGATTGCTTTAAAACAATAACCAATAGAGAAATGTATATTTATCTAATCCCATTAGAGTCTTATAAAAATGTTCAGCGTTTTAATTATCATTAATGTTAAATAAGATCTGTTGTAAGTTGTTAATATATGTATATCACTTATATCAGCAATTAATTTAATTTTTTTTTTTTTTTAATTAACTTAAATTATTAACAATATTTTTAAACTTAATTTTTAACTGAATTTATTTAATTCTCATGTGCATTAACTTAATTGAACATGAACTGAATTAAATTAGAGGTTAATACGTAAGTATAAGTTCGATCAACGGTAGAATTAAAAATGATGGTCTTATGGCTTATAAATATTTAATTGTACAGTGAATTCCGCCTATTGTGGGTATCAGTTAATATTACGGATGGCCACGAAGTACAAACAAATTAATTTGGTTCCAAATCCAATGTATATTAACAAGGTTAAAAACACTGCATAATATGGGCACACGGTTCGGTTTATGTGAACAATATTTATTTTATCAGAACGTTAGTATATGTTTTAACAATTACTACGGTTGGGTTTCGTCGTATCCAGGTGCGTATAAAAGGGGGGATGTGAGGGTCAGATCCCCCCAGCCTTTTTAAAATTGTATAAAATAGTGTTCTTAATGTAAGGAAATTATAAGGAAACAAAAAACAATTGCAAGGATTTATTGTAAACAGTGCCGGATTAACAAATTTGCCACATGGGGGCAGATATTAAAATTCCGCCCTTTAACCCACTCCACAAACCAATATATATATATGTATACATCAAGTAACAACATAGCTAAGATTGTTTAAATAATTTATAATTATAAACATATTGTAATACCGATAGTTTTTAAATTTATAGATCTTAGTAGGTACTAAATATAAACATTTAAATACAAATTTATTCAATATAAAACATTTACAACTAGTTTTTAGCTTTCTGTGCAAAAACTTTTTAATAATATAATTCCAACCTATACTTTTTAGAAAAATATTTACAATAAATATTAGAGACAACTATGACATATTTTCATAAAATAATTATTTTTTCTGGTAGTTCTTGACTCTTTTTATAATTGAAAAGGATCTTTCACCGCTAGCATTTGAACATGGTATAAATATAAAAAAACCTTTTAAAGCTATTTCCACAATAGGAAATGAATCGTTTAACTTTGATATTGTTAATACTTCAAGAAAACTGTGCATAGATAATTTTTCATCTTCTGAAAAATACTTTATTATTGTTTTAAATTGTATAATCTTATTCTCAAGTTCCGGTTATAAAAACTATAAATATTTACTTATTGCTTTGATTTTTATCGTAAAATATCATTTTCAATTCCTTCCACATTAAAAAAAAAAAATCAAACAACTCATTTATTTCAATATATGCATTTTTATGCGCTTTCCAATAATATTGATTGAAAATAAAATATTAGGAACGTTGTTTTCCAGTCAATTGTGATTCGTGAATCGAACTCGACAACGACGACAACTATGATCACGAGATTCAAGAGAGAGATATTACAAAAACAATTGCTTGGTAGTGTATAAATAAATTATTTGAAACTATTTGTATCAAATTTAATACTATGATGGTTATAAATTATAATACACATAGAGATATATAAAAAATACAATAAACACAATTTTATGTCAGTGTAACGAAAATAAAAATGCATAGGTCCGAGCGCTAAATAATAATAATATGGTTTTACCCTTAATATGCTAAACGCCCACAGACTCAATAACACAGCGGTTTAATATTATAAAAATATATAATTGTTATTGATATTTTTCAATAATAAATTAATAATTTTTCCTAAAAACTAGTATATACATAAGAAAATTTCAAAACTTTTGTTGACACCGTTAAAAAATTAAAACACCTAAAATTTAGCCGCCCGGGCTAGCTGCCCCCTTTGTCCCCTCCCTAACTTGGAACTGATTGTAAATTATTATTTTGACACATTCAATATATATATATATATCTTTTATTATTTATTATTTAAATGTGCAGACACTTAGGTTTAGAAATTTTCCTTCCATAATGATTTGTTTGCAACTGACCCCCCCCATACAAAAATTATATATATGCCACTGGTCGTATCTATGAGATTGTGTTTATCAAAAGTAATAAAAATGATTAACTTTAAACTGAAATGGGATTTTGTTGTCAGTTAGGGTTGATTGAATGTGTTATCAAGAGCAACTGAATAAAAAATAACTCGATAACAATCATTTCAGTTTAACCGTGAATTTCAACTCGATCGTGAACGATATCATCTATGTCCCGAAAATTTCATTCCCTCAAAGAAAAAAATCGTAATTTTGAATAAAGTGAAGTCTCTTTTTCCAGAGACTTAAAGAAGTACAATATATGTAAAATGTATGTATTCCAAGATTATATTATTCATTATAATGTAGTATATTTAGTATTTATTAACTTAATTGAATTTTTTCCCTCCAATTTTATGGCTTATGTGTACAAAATAAAAGTTTTTTCAATAGAAAAAATAGTTTGATGTTTTTTGAATTATGGTCGACATATATGAATAACCATGTTAAGTGGATAAATGGGTTTATTTCCACCATTTCCACATTTAGTGGTGTCCACTGTATTAAGTATTCGAGATTACTAACAACATGAATAATTTTTTTGAAGTTTTTGTACTATTTTTTGACAATTTCTACGTAAAACACATGAAGAAAATGCTTTTAAAGGTGAACAAAAAATCCTATAAATAAAATATGTGAATATTATACTACATACTTTATATATATATATATATACTACAGATGAATTATATATTATATGAATATTACTCGTATTTTAAAATCATTTTTATTATTTTAATACATTTTTTGATAGGAATGTTACTGCGGATAAAATGCATTAAAATTAAAATTTCTATCATATTTGCAATTCGTTATTTTGTAGTAGTGCATTGTATATGGAGACAGAGTCACTCGAGTAGGTGTGTTTTCTGATGACATTAAAAAAACCGATGAATAATAAAATTTGAATCACGTTTTAGTAGCTGTATAATAAACGTCCAAATAATATGCGTTAAAAAGCGAAACGAATGACTTATTATTTAATGGGTTTTTTGAGAAACCAATTCAATGAACTATGATGTTTGTCTGAGATGCTTAACCATATGCAACCAAAAATGTCGCGTGAGATTTCACACGAAACATGAATCATATAAAATAGTACAATGAACACATTATATGATCTGAGGTACATATCTCGTACGACAAGACGTAGGCTTGTGGAAAATTTGTATAAATCGGTTGATAATTTAAACGTTAAAACATCATTTTCTAAGAAGACTGAAGGTTTTTTTAAAAAAAAGAAAAATACATTTTTTTCCTTTGTCGTAAACATTTTTTCTTTTTTCTTTTTTTGAAACACAATTTATTTTTGGTATCACGTTTTGAAGCAGAATTTCACCCAAAAGGATTGTGTTCTGATCATCATACTTATTTCTGATAAGAAACATTATCCAGTTTAAATTGAAAATATTTGTTTTATGAATTTCACAACAGTTTTCTTAATAATGGATAGAAACTGACAAAAAATTATATCATACAAAAACATTTATATCATACCGATTTTTTGTTTTCATAGTAACTAAAAAAATAAAAGCTATAGAGACATGAATTTCCCATTTAATGCTTATATCACCGTTTTCTACAGATGATAACAATTATTTTTTTATGCTCTTTTTAGGAAATTGATAGCCTTTGTAGTAAAAAAAAAAAAAAATTAAAATAAAAAATAAAATCATTTATATTTTTAACAAAATTAAATTTTAGCAAAATTGGATATTTGGGTAAAACACGATTGCGTACGTTTATTATCGGCGATAACTTTTTAAGCTACACGATTCCGTACGATTTTATCTGATTTTTAACTAACACGATTGCCTTTGAAGTTTTAAACGTTGATGCCAATTTTCATACTGATATTGGTGTATACCACATGCCTATATGAGGGAACTTAAAAAAGTTATTAAATACTTTGTGTTTTATTACTTTTATTACTTATGTTTATTGTTAATGATATCAAATATATCAGATATAATGAAATGCCGTTATTTCCATTACATTATACGGTATTTTCCGAGTTTCAGTAATAGTAACAGATTATAAATGACAGGAAATCTAAATTTAAGCATTTTCAAATAATTAATTAACAATAATTTCATTCAAATAAAAACTGTCGATTTTATTTATTTATGAATTACTTCTCTTTTATTTAATTATCCTCATTTTTTTTATTATTTTATTATTCATTTTTTTTTATGATCTATTATAGAACTGTTAGTATATGTATTCTATATTTACTAGATATAATATATTGAAATTAGTTAATTTGACTACGTTGCATAGAACGCAATCGTATTTATTTATTTTTCTCACCCATCTACAAACGTACGGTAAAATTAAACGATTGCACGCGCGCTGACGGCATGAACATCGGGCACACGTAAAATACACGTAAACATCGTGTTACGCGCTCATCCGGTGGCGTAAAGACGTGGTGCGGTGTGGTACACAAATATTATTTATACTGACCCTTTGGAGCTCATTGTCACCGCCGCCGCCGTGGGCGCTCACGTTTATTACCGTCGTATCATATTATTATGTGCATAATGTATGTCGGTCTGGTAAGTATACATATATATGTATATGTATGTTAAACGTAATGTATAACAGCGGTACAGAAACCGTCCCGTGGACATGCGTAATACACTTCAGGTGTTTTTGTTTCGGTGCAAAAAAAGGAACGGCACCCAGGATGGAATTTCACGAAGGTTCCTGTTCTCCGTTTATCCGAATACTATTTATTATTAACTGAACACCGGGTTTCGCATCATATTTTTATTTACAACCAGAACCAAACCCTCGCACGCACGCACACATTCACGGTACACGTGTTTAATAATTAAGAAATCGTGCGTTTTCGCGTACCGAGTTAAAAAGAAAAGAAAATTTGACGATTCCAACGCGTGCGATTCCTGAGAAATAATAATATTTACTTTATGAAAGTGGTAGGTAGATAATGTAATTTAGAACGGTATCCATGCGCAATAAGACGAATGCAGTAGAAGTGACTGCTCGCGTGTATTCATAATAATCTGTTTTGAACGATATCGATTGAACAGCGTGTGTCTTATGCGCTGAATTCACAAAGTTGCGGTGTACATTTTGGCTGCGAACTGAAAGTTAACTGTCGGTAAATACATGGTGGACGGAGAACTTAAATTTTTTTTCGAATTTAATGTGTTTGAAACGCTTGAAGGACCTAATTGGTTTTCCGAATAAGCCCTTGAAGACATAAGATATGACTTTTATCCTGAAACGGCTACGTGATCCTTCGACTTGAAAAAGAGACACGGATAATATTTGCACGTTCTAAAATCGTTGTCACGACAAATCTGGTGCTT
This sequence comes from Sipha flava, assembly GCF_003268045.1. NCBI lineage: Eukaryota > Metazoa > Arthropoda > Insecta > Hemiptera > Aphididae > Sipha > Sipha flava. The sequence goes on from NW_020273010.1 coordinate 557,190, forward strand.
GTGGGATAAAATCATTATTCACTAGACAAGTTTTAGAATATAGAAGTTTGAATTTTATATTAACCAACTTCTTGTTTTTTTTAAAAATGTTTACAAAGAAAACGTTTCAAAAACGATTTTATTTGCAATTAAAAGAACTGATATGTGAGATAGTATTACGCAAGATCCAATTAATCAGTAAACAGCCCATTTAAGTTTCGTAAAATTGATAGACATTTAAGGCTGAGCTCTTAACAATAGATTATCAAGTTTCTTTCAACGATTTTCACCATATTTGAATGAACTAAATAATATGCAATTCTTGATATAAAATACTATTTTTTCGGTGACAAAATGTTTCTCAATATCGATAGAAAATAGATTTTTAATAAAGTATGTATAGGTGGTTTTGTTAGGGATTAAATTAACTAGGATTTTTGATTTATTTTTACACTCATTAAATTGTATTTCTACTTGTAAAACCAATACAATCTCGTCCGAATAATGTTTACCGTAATAATTTTTACGACCAATCGACACGATTGTTTTTCTCGTCCGAAAATGTACACGTACACATGTACAAACGCATACGGCGTAAATTATCTACGATATACGTATACAGTTTTGAGGGCTGGAACAAAGGGAAAAATATATCGAAAGTGACAACACCAGTGGCAACGGGCCGGATGACGACTAGAGCGAAACGAGTATCGAAAGCAACTGTTCGCGACGTATTAACGACGCAACGGATGGTCTCCTCAAAAAGTGCGAAAGTCGTAATGTGTAGAAGCCGTGCGCTTGACTGACTTAAGTATGTACGAATATATTTTATTTTTTTTTATAGAAAAGATAGTTCAACTATTTTTCATTGTTCATTTATAAATATATTCTTATTTATTTTCCATTTCAATTTATAATAAATGGTGATTCAATTTTGTCATGCCTGTTTGAAAAATTACTGAATGATTATAAAATTTAATATAATAATTCTTTGTTTATACTACACGGAAACTAATAGCTGATTCGAAGTATAAATAAATAATAAATATTTAAATGATGTTTAAATAATATTCTATAAATGAAAAAACCTTTAAATATATGGTTAGGTTAGAAACTATAATAGACAGTTAATAAATGAAAGCGTTCGATCATTAAATCTTGCGAGCAAAGTGACTGAACTATTTTCTTACACTTTTTAGGAACTTGACTAAATTTTGCATAATGAACATTTTCAGAAGATTTTCTAGATCTATCAACAGTAAAGTGTGTTCCTTGATCTTAAGATGTGGTCGTCGCGACCATGTAAAAACAAGAGTAGAAGTGACTCTCGATCAGCCTCTTAATGACTTGGCCGAGTACAATGAAAGAAACCGTAGTTCAACAGACACTATTATTGAGAACAATGAATCGATGGTTGGTTAATCGTTGATCGAAGACAATCATTACCAACCGATATCTATACATTCGGAAGAAAACAGAGGAATTGAGAACGTTTATAGCAATTGTAGTGACGTCTCTTTTTCAAGTGGATCTTCGGGTACGACAATGCCTATGCGTTTACCTACGACGTTCGTTAAGAAGCCATTATTATCTAATGGTTTCGGAGACATCAGTCAATCTCGACGGGTCGACTGCAACATCGGTCACCAGTGAAACTCCAGAATGGAATTTCGATCGGTCACCCCCGGAAAACGAAATTTGTTAGGAGTCGGTCGTTTCACGGGAAATCAAAGGAGATGAAAACGAATGGGATGGTTGCGATAGTCATAGCATGCCCAGTGAATCCTAGGGTATGACGATATCTCTTAGCCGCTCAGAAATGTTCGATCCGTCGAACAACGATTTCCACCCGGCATATCCAGGCCGAAACTACTTGACTTATAACAGACAAAAGACGATCGCCATAGCTGAGTATTTGTACAGGAAACGTTATTATCGAACGGCTTCGGAAATTTCACTCGAACCCGATGAGAGAAGCAATGTTTCGACAAACTCCGCTAGTGAACGTACCGAAGTGTCCGGTTCATCCACCGAATTAACCAGTTAAACTATACCCTATTTATTTATTGGGCTGTTTCTGTAGACTCAAGTATTGACTAGTAAAATTTATCTTATAATAATTATATAAAATTTCCAGATAGGTGTTGTTCTGATCCACCTATCGCTCCCACCATTGACTTGGCTGACTTAGTATCATATTACCGGATTATCAGCCAACAATCAAGATCACACAATATGAATTGTTCCTTTAAAAAAAATTTCAACCTCCTAAGATTATCATTTGGAAGGAGTTCAAGAATTTTTCGAATGGTGTTTCGAGTAATAATATTATAATCAGATGAATTATTTAAATATTTAATTTATATAAAATGTATTATAATACATGGATATATACATACATGACAATATATACACGAATATAATTATGAGTTGAAATTCATTTAAGAGTAAAATCGTTAATTAAACTTGTTAATTGGACAACTGATAAGGATGAGATAAATATTTGGACTTATCTTCTTAGACCAAGTTCCAAGATAAATATTAAATCAAATACAAAAGATGTTGAAGCCAAGGGGGTTGTATTTTGAAGTATTCTGTAGTCGTTTGGGTTGTAAAGTTGTTAGAACTAATTCATTACACTACAGATAATATTAAAATTAGTTAAATTAAGTGTAATATCATTTTCATAATTTAACTATATTAAACGAATTATAAAATGGAAAATAAACGTAGCTTTCGAATAATATTCTAACAAAGCACGGGACTTTTTTTTCGAGTAATCGATTATATTTAATTAATGGTGACCCATAAATTGAAATAATATCATACATTTTAAAACGGAAATAAATAATCATCGCATTTGAAAAATCATTCTGTCCCAAACTATTACATAAGATTTTATTGTAAAAAATAACTAATAAGTTAAAAATATTTTTTTTTATAATTTATTTTTTATAAATAATACAAGGCCTTACTGAAGGTCTCATAAGAGGACTTGAATTTTTGTTGATTTTTGATTATACAAGTTCAAAAAATGCTATTTTTAAATTAACTATTACATTTTTAAAACACGTCATTGGTGCAGTAAGACTATATGTTATAAATTATATGATGAATGTTCATTAAAATTACCTATTAAATGTATTTATATCAATCGCACTATGCATACAAATTGATTGTTCTAAATTAAGTCATTAATTAAGTAATTATCGTGAATAAAGAAAACTAATAATTTTTATAGAAATCGTTTCCGTTTCGACTGTTTATATTTTAATATTAAAATATTATTTATGCTAGCTTAAAACAACAAATTAAATAAAAAAATAAAAATAATAAATAAATATACAACAATAATTTTAATGGTAAATTTGTTCTTGTTTTATATTTTAACAAATGACAACTAATTGTTGATGAATTGCGCATTCTCATTTCAAAACAATACGTCTTATTTTTATAATTACCATTTTTATTCAAAATTAACTCTTATTTTCCACTTATGAAATCAAATTTACATAACAAAAATGTTTTCAAGAATTCTCTTTGGTGAAGTACACAATGAATTTGAAATAAAATATTTTTAAATCTATGAACGTACAATAATGAGTTTTTCACTTCCATGATTTTCGTCCAATATACATTAAGAGTTTCAGCTTAAAACTTTCTAAGCCTTTTTGCTCGTTATAGAGGACACCTGAAAACTTTGATTCGAAACTTCTATCTTAAATCTATACAACTTACAATTTACACACGCATATACTTATAATTTTTAAATACAGTCATTTTATCGCTTATCAGATTTTAAAATCTTAAAATTTTAAATTCTAATCAAATAAATTTTCGTCGTAGAAAATTAACCGTTTTTTTATTTTTTATTTTGATGAATGAAAAATAAGTTATTTTGTATTAATTAGTACAACATTTACATTACTACTGTCACTTATCACGCTAACGACTGTACATTTTTAAATTATAATTTTTTAGTGTAATATTGTTATTAATATACAACGAACAAATTGTTTTAAAAGATAAGTATCGTTTTGTTTTGTGTAATGATTTATGGATTCGTGTACACGGAGAGACAATAAAACCATATTGACAATGCTCAATGGCTTCTTTTATAAAAGATGTGTTTTTATTTTTATTTAAAATAATAAAAACTTTTGTTAAAGGTCGTAAATAAGTCAATACGGCTAACGTCAGCGGAATAACACGAAATTTGGTTCGTCTCCTGATGTGCACTACTTGTCGCGTTCACATAGCATTCACAAGTTATATTTATTTTTTTATTTTCATTAATCTGAAGAGTCTCTTGTAATAAATATCTCATCGCTCCGAATTCGTGTTATCCTGCATGGTATTATCCTATACGGAATTAATTATCGTGTACAAATTGGTGAAGGATTGGTTCGGTCCTATTTCTTATTTTTACGAAATATTTCAGTCCGAGCCTGTTTCAAACTACAATAACTTCGGTTCAGTTTCTAAAATATAAACAGATCGATTTGGTTAGGATCAGTCAGTCTCGACTCATTTGAAATCCATTAAACAATGATTTGAAATTGTAAGGACATTATTTATAGAGTTAATAACATGCATATTATCAAGGGGAATTAATATTTTACCTCTGCGTGGTGGTTTTATGTAACTTGTAAGTATGCATTTTAAAGATGTTCATGGTACTAATTAATATATATTAATATTTACAACTGGAAATATTTTCAACTACAGCGGTTGCAATTATCCTCGTTATGGTGCGAGCGATATGGAAGGGCTTGTATGCAGCAACAATTCCCCACCATTCAATAGTATTGTATTTATATACAGTGTAGTTTTTATCTTTCTATGTATTACACATTATCAGTTTTGAACAGTTTTGTAAAAATCTACGAACAGTTTAAATCTATACCAATTACCAATTATGTAGTTTTATTATAAACTTTCACAATTAGAAATGATTTTACTTCGAATCGTTCATTTGCTCTATCAAATAATATTATATTTTCGGTCCGGTAGAAAAAAAAAATTAGAATAGTTCCGGTCCGGTCCATAAATTATTACAGTCTAGAATTCGTTTATTTGGAATGGCAGTCCGATCTCGGTCCACTTTAACCCATCATCGGTATCAGTGTTAGCGTTTTGCTAACATTAAACTTATATTAAGAACCACTTGTTCAAATAAATATAGATTGTTTTGAAACTCAATATACCTCTTATATAAATAATATTAAACTAAAATAAGTACAAAAACCGTTCAAAATCATATATTTGTGGATATTATAATCGGTCAAATTCTGCACTATTGATTATGTCAGTTCAGTTGTTCGTTAGGTGGTGTGTATATATGTAAATAACATAAAACTCCTACCTGACCGACATGCAACACCACGGATAAAAACTCGGAAAATTCGAAAGACTAGTTATAATTTTTGAAATTGTTATTATTTAAACATATGTGTTATGAAACAGTGATTTTTTAAATTTTTATATTATATATATTTTTTTTTAACAAAAATGATTTTTTTTAAAATTTTTATATCGAAAATTTGAGTGGAATTGTCTATTAAACAATTTAATTACTGTAGGATAAAACTAGATAAATATTTTTATCTTTGTTTCACAATTCCAAGTTCATTAAATAATTTAGAAAAGCTACAAATAGCTAAAAACAATAATATTAGCGTAACGCTAAGATGATACCAATCATGTTACAAAATATACGATACGATACCGATGACGGGTTAACAAACAATTTAAATTTTTAGTCTGGTTTGTATAAAAAAATTTAGCAATTGGTTCGGTTAGATTTCGGTTTTCTGCTTTGTCAGTCCGATCCCTAAAATTACGGATGGATCATGCGAAGCACTACTTACTGCACCACACTAACAGGCGTACATTATTATTGTCATTCGATTTGGAAAATGTAAATAACGCAAAATATTCAAATAATAAAATTTAAAAATATGAAATTCGGTTTTGCTTTTCCTCGAAACATACTCGGGTTTATTGCGCGTCTCGCGTAAGAACTCGCACACAATCATTATTATTACACGACACCGTTCCACGTAATAATGTACATTTGTTGTGTACGATAAAAATGTTTTGTCGTTGAATATCCGAGTGCCATGGTTGGAGTTCGGTATTCATTGTGCACGCGTGAAACAGGGACAAGAAATGCGGGATAGGAAATAAGGAGGTTTTGGGAGGAATTGGTGTTCCCGAAACAACGTACGTCAAGAAATGTACCACTACCGTGGCAAGTCCCGTTGTTTGCGCTGCCCATCTACGCTAAGAGCATCTCCGACTGTGGAGACAAGTACAGCCGTTTTATCAGGACTAATGCGCATCGGAGTCCTTAAATTAATTAAATTTAATTTAAATTTTAGATTCGAAATCTCTGCAACAGTGTATCCATCGTACGCGCATACGTACATCCGACCGGAACAAATGTATTTACATTTAAACATTTCCGTTTCGGTATAGGCGTTTTTGTTTTCGATTTAATTACTCTTAACTTCGCCATCGACGTTGTCCCAAGATCGATTTTAGTGTTTCAATAATCCATCCACCCGGAGTAAACGAAAACCCAACGCGCGACGAATCGTCACAGTTTTATATTATAATTAAACATTCCACCGCCCGTGTACGGGAGACCGAGTTTGTACTGCGACAATGCGATATTTTGTGTTTCGCATCGGCATTAGACCGTGTTGAAGGGTTATTATACATGTATATACGAGTATATATATATATATATATATATATATATATATATATATATATATAT
>NW_020273010.1:563962-575115 GCF_003268045.1 Sipha flava
TATATATATATATATATATATATATATATATATATATATATATATATATTGTTTCGTGAGGTTTTTTTGGAAAGTCAATTCGTCTTATAAATATTGATAGTTTCTCGATATTGAGTGCGATATCATCAGAGCGCGTGTGTAAGCTCTCTCTCATTTTCTCTCACGTCAGTTATTATAATATATTACCTGTAACGGGTAAGCTTTTGTCAATCGTATTATAATATTAGTTAGTCGTGTGTTAGCGATTTAGTCGCATGCAGAACCGGCGCTACGAATTGCGGGGTCTCGTGCAAAATAGTTTAAACAAAACAACGCATGACAACTATTGATAACAATATTATTACAAATATAAATATTATACTTATTATACTCGCAGTGTCCAATAACTAGTATTTATACAAACATCGTACATTGGTACTGTTCTCCAGGAAATTAACCAACGATTATTTCAACTGTGGTTCGGAAAATAACAAATTATTATTTTCGATAAAGTTATCTTTTTTAAATTACAATAATCGTTGATTTTTTTTTTTTTCTGCAGCGAGCTACACTCCCATGGGTCCCTGAGCAGGTGCACAGGTCGCATTGCCCTTGCGCCAGCCCTGGTCGCACGGAGTTCCTACACGTGTCGCGAGTTGGATTGGTCGTATTTAATCATATACCGTTATAACAACACATCTCGCGCGCCTCGTATTTCCCCTGTGAAATACCTTCATAATTGAGTGTACGCGACGTGCGTGCTACGTTATTACCGGGAGAGGTAAAATAATATTGTAAAATGTTCATTTCACAGTGCCAACCCCATTTTTGTTTTTCGGCGGTAGAAAGAAATTAAAATTAAAAAAAATAAAATATCGATGAAGTTATTCACCGCGAAACATTCACGTTTTTCCAAAACGAACGAACAAGTCGAATGCATATTTATTTGTTTATTTTCATCGTAAACACTGATCAGAATGTTGACGTAGTGTTAACGAATATACAGATACAAACAACACTGCACTCTTCACACCGAAATAATAGTACTCGAAAAACCATGTCCGTGCTAAAGCCTCGGTTCCGCGTTTACAGGTCTTACCAGCGAACCCGGAATTACTGTTACCGCGAGTCAAGACGTATTACACTCCTGCACCGAATTCTGTAGAACTATCCAGATCGGACGCGTGGTGTGTAACGATAGCCCTCCAGCCAATTATAAAGGTTGTTCAGGAGATATGGAACATTTTTATGGAATACGATTGAACTTTTCAACCTCTCAACCTAACGAGAATCTATTACACTCTTTCCAAATATAGTTTTCCTAAACCCATTATTCAATGCCACTTTCTGTAACATAGGTAAACACGTGAATTTTTTCAATCATAGCCATCTCTAGTTTTCTTCGAATATCGAGACATTATTAACTTATTTCTATCTTTACGATATTTTTAAATACCGGTAAATTATTATTATCTCTACCTACTCGCTGCACTCTATTTCACATTGTTAACAATGTAAAAATGCATTATATATTTTGCAAAACTTTGTAATACGTTATAACTAATGGGTTTATGTACCATTATTAACTAAATTTAACTTTCGAGGTTAATAATTCAATACTAAATTTGATAAAAAAAAAAAAATAATGTATATTTAAATTTATATATGCAATACATATCGAGTTTAATGGTTTATTGCTAATAACAATCAAATCAAATAATATATTTTAAGATAGCAATAATTAAATAATAAAATATAGGGGAAACGAATTGTCCCAGTATAAAAAAAATTGTTAAAGCAAAATTTCAACATGACTATAATTTTTGGACTGCATATTTTACGGGATTTTTTATTGAAAAGTTGTAAGTCGGAAAGTAAAATGACTCAAGCGATTCGGTATAGTCGTTTGGAACGCGTAAATTTACACGTTTAAGTTGTCGGGATGAATCAATTTACCATGAAATAGATTTTAATAAAAATAACTGACCCAATTTCAACCACCTTTTTTCCACCAAACTATGTTGTACAACTTCCATAATAGGCAAGGCTTTGCACCCGAATAATTTTTTCGGGTTTCGAGTTTCGGGTGTTGAATATATTCGGGTGTTCAAACACCAAAATACAACATTTTAACAAACGTTTGGGTGTTACTAACCGTTATTATATGGGTTAATACAGGTCTTAAATAGTGAAGGAAAAATACTATTTTTCATTGGTGGTGGGTGGTGGGGAGGCTGAGCCCCCCTCCACTAATGAAATATTTATATTTTTTGTTAACTGCCTATGTAATAAATATCAATTTTATGTATAACTATGCAACAGTTTTTTTAGTTTTCTAACCGAAATATCATTATTTTAATTTCAAACAATGGTGTAATTACGATTTATTTTCGGGGAAGAGGGGGTTATTTTATATGTGTATGAAGCTTATAAATTATTATATCTATTAAAATTAAAAATACTAACACTATGTCCTACTCCTAGTTGTGCGGGCATATTGCATGCGACAAAAAACAAACTATTTCGTATTCTGCGTTTGTTTTTGTGGCATAGGTAGAAATCGGGGGGGGGTTGAGGCGACTAAGCCCCCCAGAAATATAAAGTACTCGGTATTAGCCTCCCTAACCCTAAAAATTGTGAAGCGACTGAAAATAAAATAATTATTATAATAATTATTGTATAATGCATTTTTAATGACTAAATTAAAAAAAAAAAATTCTATGATAAAAATTAAATCAAATTCATAAGATTTTCAAACTTCTTGTCATGACTTGGAACGATCGCAATTAATGTAATATTAATAATATGTAATAATACCCATATAGGTTGTGTAAATTAATTAATTAATAATTTCTGTTTAGAATACCTATTCCAAAAATGTTTAAGATAAGGCACCTAACTGTTTTTTTGTTTAAATTGTTGATTAAAAATGTCGAATTGTCAAGCTTCATAAATTGCATTGTTGAAATAAATAATTGCGCACAGTGGTGTCTGTAGGTGAAAGAAGCAAATAATGCTCTGCCTACCAATAAATTTCACCAAATTTCCGTTTATGGTTTGTGGTGTGTATACACACTAAAAATGCAAAGGACATAATGTAATACAAAAATAATAATAATTTGTACTTAAGAAATTACGATGAAATTATTACACCAATAAAAATTGACAATTCACACCATAGATATATGTACTACACAGCATACACTGAATAAATACAAATAACGCAAACAACAGTTTAGGTAATCATACGCGAGATATCAGTTCTATTTAAAATCTACAGTATTGCAATAAATAACGACTCAGTGATTCGTAGAAGACCTATTACCTATTAAATTATAATTATACGACGTATTCCCTTGGGATAATTTTAAAAATAGTATCCCAGTTGTTTACACTTGAACATTCAACATACCATACTATTCATGCACACCTGTCAATATGATATATTGCTATTGTCTTTATTTAGATAAATTTAGATTAATTAAAAATTTTGTATATTATTTGTGAAATTATTCCTATGAATAATAATTTTACTATTAAACAACTAATGGCAGAATTGAAATAACCACAAAAAATACATACAAAATGATATGTCACATAAAGATTGTAAAATAAAAAATTATTTGGGTTTCGGATTAAAACCAATTTTTTATCTAGGTTTTGTTTAATTTGGATGTTTTAAAAAAAAAAAAATCATTCGGATTTTATGGGTTTTAGGTGTTTGAATTTTTAAGGGTTTTTAGGGATGTTACGGGCTCGGGTTAATTCAGGTGCAAAGGTCTGATAATAGGCTTATAATGATACTGAGGATAGTCGATTTTCAGTTAAATGAACAAGCTAAAAAAAAAAAAAAAACGATTATTGACTCTTTCAACTAGATTTTTTTCGAATTTGATAAGATTGCTTTATCGAGTTGTAATCCAAGACAGTACATGAAAAAATAAAAAATAAAGTGTGCCTTCACTTGGTGCTAAATTTAAATTAGTGTTTTGACGTTGTGTGGACTAAAAAATTCTAAAAGCCTTACAGGAAATATGTATCTATACATGTTATTAAGGATAAAGATTGTGTATATACGAATTTTTTTTGTTTCAAAGACACGATGATCCGTCAAGAAAATAATTGTAATCAATTGGAACTCAGGAAATATAAATTTAAATGACATTAAATTTATTAGAATTGAGATGAAGGACAGCAACGTTTATTGTGATATCTTATAGGTTTGTTGTTTTAGCATGTTTACGCGACGAACTTTAAACTGATTCCACATATGTCCACTATATCAATGATTTCAAATACTTACTGTTATAATAATACGATGAAAAGTTTTTTCGTCAGATACTCATCGAAATTACATTTAAAGTAGATTTATTTTATTTCTGGGTAGCACATACTAAACTTCTATAATACACGCATTTACATTTTTGTTGTCAAATGAATACGATGCAGTGTATATAAAACACGTTGAGGTAAACGAGAAGATAACTGTATGGGCAATTCATGTTATTTTTTTATGTATCGTTGAAAAATGCATCGAGAAGTTTTTAATTTTACTTTCTCTTAGATAACAATTGATAATCAAAGTTCTCGAAACGTTTTTAAAAAATTAATTGCATCATTATTGGAGTATTATACTCCGAAAAATTGAAATCAGACAGCACTGAAGCTTATGAAATATTACAAAAACAATTGAAAAGTAACGAATAAATATTTCAGAATATTTCATTTAAGTTATTATTACTGGAATTAAAATTGACTTATATCGTTGTTATGTTACAACATAAATAACTACATTTCCGATGTACTGAAAAAATTACAATCTATAGTTTTTTATTTGAAGTTAATGAACTGAATGTAAAATATATATAAAGCACACTAAAATCATAATTATAGTTTATTTAAAACAATTTCTAGTTATTTTAATAGTTTCATAGAAAAATAATAATATAATTATACAAAATCATAAAATATTTCAATATCATTATAGAATATTTTTATGTTTTTCTCCTATCGACAATATAAATCATTTGATGACTAGTTTAGAACAATGCAATATAATTCGATAGGTAACTTTTCATTAAGGCTTCAATCCCCTATTTGAAAAAAAGTAATAAATCATTAATTCCTTGGCTGATTAAAAATCGAATCAGTTATCCCATTTTTGGCAAATTTCCTAATGAGATTTTAATTATTTTTTATTTTGCTACAGCAGAACATGTTTACTATCCTACATTTTATTAATTTTGTCATTTTATCCATTTTCCAATATTGCAATTTAATATCAATTTTTTTCAATGCATTTTCTACCTAATGACTTGATTGTTTAAGCGAAATAATATCTGGCTATTAACGTTGAAATAAAATAATATTTTCCTTAATTTGTGTTGACAATTTTAGTCCATAAAAATAAATATTTTTATTTACTTAACGGTTTACTCTATATTAAATATACAATTTTTTTTATTTATGACTTTATTAAATAGTGTTTGTGTTTATTATCAATAATATTTTATTTTAAACCCTCCTGGAGTAAAATATATATTTGATTTACAAAAGTCAATTTTTTTTCATGTTATATTTAATATTTGTTAAATATTTTTATGCACATAAACTATCAAGCTCAAATATTCCTAAAAATAAAAAAAAAAAAATAAAAATTATAAAGAAAACAAGTGTATGGTAAAAAATATCTCGGGCCATTAATAATACGTCAATATTTTAATAAAAAATGGATCATGGAAAATTAAAGTCTTATAATTGATCACATATAACATATGATATTTTATACTAAAACATAAAAAAAAAAAAAAACCTTAATTTTGATCCAAAACTTTTTTGAATGGAGATTACTTTGATAATGATTAAAAAAAAAATTAAAACCACTGTCCTGTTCCTTAAAATGATGGAATTTTCAACAACATAATAAAAAAAAATAGCTAATTACATATAGCTATATTACATTGAATTATATTATTTTAAATAACGACAAATCTTAAAAAAACACTTGTCCGAAGTTGAAAAGTATATTTCAATATAATCAGATACACACATAATTTATAATTACATATTATAATGTTATATGTACATATAAAAAGATTTTTGATATTTGTCATTATTAAAAATGTCTAAAATGCATTAACATTTAAGTTTTAATCCAGAGAAATATAAAAGAAATATTCCGTCTCCGCGTTAACTAAATTAAACGACAATCATCCAATAACGAATAAATTTGTATTAAATCATGGGTGGCACAGCGATAAAACAAGTTTTACTATTATTTATTCTGTATAGCCAGTTGGTAGATGTGCAAAGTTATAATACACGTGCGTGATGCTTAATTGCCTAACTATAACGCCGTGTGATCGATATTTAACAGCTGGAAATTGTATTAAAATTATATAATATTTGCATATTGCGATATCGTATATATGTTTAACTGGAAAATGTTTTATAATTATCAATTATAAATCTTATGAAATGTCTTAATATATGAAAATAAAAATATAAATAAAAACCATACGAATAACTGTTATTCGTATTTATATAAGCGCATGCTTTAGTGAATAACTGATGAATGGTTTGAAATAAAATCGTATGAATTTTAACATGTAAAAACGTATAAAGATAGGTTTCATAGAACAATTGTTTAGTTTAAGTATTAAATATGTAATAATAAAAAATATATTGTTGAAGACAAAATGTTTTAAATTATTATACAACATTATTTTTTAAAAATGTTATATATTTTATAATATTTTGATCAATTATAATAATAATAAATATCTTATACGTGAAACATAAAGTTTTGATACTTTTGCATTACGTTCGTCAGATTTTTATGTGTTTTATTTTTATATATGTTACGGGCAAAGTGGAGAATTCGGACAATGTATACAATGCCCGGGCATTGTATACAGTGACCGGTCATTGCATACAATGTCCGAGGTATATTGGGCAATGTAAACTGTGAAGTATTTATACAAAATAATCTGCATAATATATTATGTTTTTATTGCAAATTATTAATATTACATTATTATAAATAATTAATAATCATCAATATAACATAACATAATATATTAATATTATTTTTTTTCTTATAAAGTATAAATAGTTATATGTTACGTCTGTCCTTTGGTTAAACACTAATGACATTTTGTGAATGCACTATATATCACGATAACGAAACCGATAAATATCTTATCTCATATAATCTTGGTACATACAGTTTTACTTTAGTTGTAGTATTCTGTCACTCAGTTTATATTGTGCAGTGCTTAAACAAACTTCTATTTATTTTCTATATTTTATTTAAAATGGAAAAATTTAATGCGAAATTGAATATTTTGTTAAATGAAAAAAATGTGAATAGTGTGTATTTAACCAAATTAAAATACGACGAATTGAACATATAATTAATATAAAGAAGAGTTCTTAAAAATTGAAGCCAAATGATCATAAACTCTTAAAGAAATATGATGTAATAAAAATATCTGAAATTAACAAATTAATTGTTCCAGTAACTACAGGTAATAATAATTATTATATTAAATATAATATATTATCATTGATTATATATTAAATTATTATATTATTATTATTATATTATATTATTATATATTAAATATTTATAATGTATACTTAATCAATGATATTATATACTAATTTAATTATACTCGTTTATATGGTTATTTATATAAGAGTATTACAATTTATTTTTTTAATTAATTAAATTTTAAATGTATTTAAAGGTTATGAAATATAATATTATGTGCATAATGTTCAGTTATATGATATTATACATGTTACATATAACTATTTATACTTTATAAGAAAAAAATAATATTAATATACTATATTACATTGCCCAATATACCTTGGACATTATATACAATGCCTGGGCATTGTATACATTGTCCGAATTTTCCACTTTGCCCGTAACATATATACATATATACATATATATTAATAATCATTCAATCAATCAAGAGAATCTAATCATCTACGCATGTAGGTGCTTATATTTTCGTTGTAAATACTTGATTTATTGAATACCCATTTTTATTATTTTTTATTTTATTACCTATTTATTAACTGGACAAAAAATTCTAAAATGAAACAATTTTCACAAAAACTTTTTGAAGATTCCATCAACACTACTAACAATCATATCAAGTATGCTGCAATTAGCTTATTTCGAATAAACTCATTGCGACTGTAACTCATATTTTCGGTTGATACGAAAGTAGTTTTTTTGAAATGTGAAATAGTTTAAATTGTTGATAGGACTCTGATTTTAAATTTTAATTTTGAGCTAAATAAAATAAATTGATTCAATTTAGACTAATATTATCTGAATGCAGTGAAAGAAAAAGAAAAATTATAGGAAATGTGGCGAATGCTTGGGTTCCTTGTATCGAAAACCAAAGAAACGTGCATTTGAAAAATGTGCAAAATACACGACCATATTTAAGGTAACGAAAATAAAGTATAAGAATAGAATATAAACGTGGTGGTAAAATGTTCCTCGTACACAAAACCCGTAGGATAAGGAAACGAAGTTAACGTATTAACAAAATTAAATGCCTTAAATGGATCACACTGGTATATATATATATATATATATATATATATATATAGTAATGGTGGTACAGGAATTTGGCTAAGAAACTGATACTCCTGAGAAATGAATACTGAAAATTCTCGACATTCTGCGTACGTGCAAAACATTAGTATATTCATCATATATGTGTATGTATATATACATAATAACTTCAAGAAAACTGTTTTGGATGAAATAATTTTATGATTTCTTCTTCTGACGTTTATTGATACATTACTGTATATTTATCGCGATATTAATATTATTGTATAAGATTGATAAAGTACTACAAACTATTTTCATACTAGGTGAACAAAAAACGACACAAAATATTGCGTTTTTGATATTTTTATTTTTAATATTATATACGATCGAAGTTGGTTCTCTAAACATTTAGATATTAATGAGTTTACCTATATTTGTTTACGTACATTGTTCTAAACAATTAAGTCATTGTATGATTTTTAATCAACTTATGCGTGGTTTCAGATTAATTGTATTCGACCTCAACATTGAATTACACATTGTTCTACGTTACGTGGTTTTGGACCGATGAAAAATTCCACGTTTGCTACACCGAACACTATGAGATTACCGGAATGTAGCGGACCAATTATTTTTTATTCCATTTCGTACACGGTTCGATAGTTTTCAATATACGGATTTCCTATACCAGATTTACGTTGGCCGGCGGTGAAGCCACTGACCGATGGGTCAGATATGATAACTACAGCGCACGCAGCTGCCTCAGCGTTTATGTCGTTACCGTTTAAACATAATTCCAGTTTTACGGTCCACAATTACGGTGGACTGAAACGGCGGTCGACGGAACATTTACGGGGACACATTGCTCGTTTTCGTTAAGAGACCGCCGTGCAAATCGTCGGGACGAAATAAATGTATTTGTTGGCCGATGAAGTTGCGCGCAAGTAAAACCCGGTGCTTCTAAGTTTCCGCCAAACTTATTATTCGATCAAAGGACGGAAGTTATTTTTCATTTTTAACGTTACGAGATCTGCTCCGTCGTCGTAAATTAAGCGCTCGTGAAAACGGTGGACTCACCGTCTAGTCAACGCACGTTTTCCGATAATCGCATTGGTCCGTCGACTAACCGATCGTACGCCACGCGCACCGGCGTGGAACGGTTTCATCTCGCGTCCGCTGTTTGTTTTCGATGCGGGAGAAAACAAACCGACAGGCGACACGCGGAATAACAACGCTAATAAAAGAAATGGACGAGTCTTTTGACGAAGGACAGGACGGGATACGATGGAGAACCGTGTGCACAGAACGCTCAGCGATTGGTGCGCAGAACCGTTTACTCGGTAATCCCGTCGCGTACGACCCGGCGCGGAACTAGGGGTGGAAGATGGGGATTCATCTTCGGACGTAACATTTTAGAGGGTGTCATTTTTGTAATTATTAATAATTAATTTGATATTTTTAACTTTGTTAAATACTGATATTAGATAAAAACTCAATAAGTATGATTATATATTAATTAGTAGAAAAAAAGTTCTCAAGAAGAGTATTTAATTATTGATTTATGATAGGGCATAATTTTAACATTTTTTCAGGGTGTAAAAATTCCTAGTTCCACCTCTGCATATGATGTGTATACTAAGAGAAAAACAAACAGCATCTATTGTAGTTGACGAACCGAACGTCCCTGTGGGTTTTTAGGCGACAGCCGAGTCACAGTAAATCCGTAGTGTGTTCCAGTAAGACGATTTTTCGTCGTCTATCGCGATACCCTTATCCTTGCTTTTGTTCAAAACCGTGTGCACACCACAACGAGCACGACCGTTGGAAAATCGAAGGGATTCGCGTCTGACAAGTCGTCTACGTCATTTACGACGTAGACCGTCGACGTGACCGAAACATTTACATTGCGTTATTTTGACACGGTCAGGATTGGCACCAGCTATTCCTGCCACGACGGACCGACGTCGAGGTGCTTTCGTGGTTTTTTCACAACGGTTTCCTGTCTGCAATTCTACCACTACCTTTTCTATTTCATGTCTATTCCCTCTGATCATTTCAACACGTGCATACCTGTTTCAGATTTAAAAAGTAATACAGGAATTATATTTCCAATAACAAATCCAAACTTCCTCTTAATATCCCATACTCGTGCATTGTGTGAACCTATTAAAATGTACGAATAGACGTTACACTGTTAAAATTTTACTTTCTAAAAAAATGCGCAAACCACAAAACTGATACGTATATCCACGATTGTTGATATATTTATTTGTAGATATTAGTAATGGAAAAGTTTTTAATTAACATAGATTTAGATATTTTACAGCGTTTCTTAAATATTAGCCATTATTGAGAGCAGTGTGTAAAATATGTACTAGCATTTTATCAAATATTTTTAAAATTCATTTTTAATATTTTAAAGATTGCAAAAAATAAATTAATAGACATTAACTGAAAAATGAGATTATAATAATAGATAGATTATGAAATATATTCAGAAATTATAATTTATACTTTTTATAATATCAATACATTATACATATATATATATATATATATATATATATATATATATATATATATATAT